>NC_046156.1:120163265-120463265 GCF_011064425.1 Rattus rattus
TAGATGCCTAGAACAAATTAGAGCGGATGATCAAAATCTGAATGCAAATTCTTCTGAGAACACAACCAGAATACAGCAAATACAGAGGTGTATGCCAGCAGCAAACCACTGAACTGAGAACAGGACCCCCGTTGAAGGAATCAGAGAAAGAACTGGAAGAGCTTGAAGGGGCTGGAGACCCCATACGTACAACCAATGCCCAACCAGCCAGAGCTTCAGGAGGAACTAAGCCACTACCCAAGACTAGCCATGGACTGACCCTGGACTCTCTGACCTCATAGAGTGACAATAGATATCCTAGTAAGAGCACCAGTGGAAGGGAAGCCCACGGTCCTGCTAAGAGCTGAACCCCCAGTGAACTAGACTGTGAGGGAGGGGGCAGACAATGGGGGAAGGTTGGGAGAACACCCATAAGAAGGGGAGGAGGGATGGTTGCCAGAAACCCGGAAAGGAATAACTTGCTCGAAATGTACATAAGAAATACTCAAATTAATAATAATATAGTATATATATAGAAAATGGGGGTGCAGAGCTAAACAAAAGAATTCACAGCCTCGCGGAATATCGAATGGCTGAGAGATCACCTAAGGAAATATTCAACACACATCTTAGTCATCAAGGAAATGCAAATCAGAAACAACTCTAGAGGTTTCCACCTCACACTAGTAAGAATGGCTAAGATACAAAACTCAGGTGACAGCAGATGCTGCTTGAGATGCTGGCGAAGAGAATCACTCCTCCATGGTTGGGTGGGATTGCAAGCTGGTACAACCACTCTGGAAAACAGTCTGGAGGTTCCTCAGAATTGGACATTGCTACTCCCAAAGGGACCCTGCTATACCTCTCTTGAGCATATCTTAAAAGATGCTCAACATACAACAAAGACAACCGTGCTCCACTATGTTCATAGCGCTGATTTATAATAGCCAGGGAAGCGAAGAGCCAGATGCCCTTTCACAGAAGAATGGATACAAGAAAAGGGTGGTACATCTACTACAATGGAGTACTACTCAGCTATCAAAAATCAATGACTTTCATGAAATTCATAGCGCCAAATGGGTGGAACTGGAAAATATCATCCTGAGTGGAGGTAGCTTAATCTACGAGACACACACATGGTATGCACTCATTGATAAGTGGATATTAGCCCAAATGTTGAATTACCTAGATACAGAACACATAAAACTCCAGAGGATGACCCAAATGCAGACCTTCACTCCTTCTTTAATAGAAGAACCAAAAGAATAACCTTGGGGAGGGGGGTATGGGGAATAGAAGTTTAGAATGAGAGACTACAGGAAGACTCCCATTCAGAACCTGCCCCCTTGCATGGCCCAGCCATGACCACCAAACTAGATAAGATGGATGAGCAAGAAATTGCAGGCCTATAGGAACTGGATGTAGATCTCTCCTGAGAGACACAGCAGAATATGCAAATACATAGAAGAATGCCAGCAACTGAAACCACTGAACTGAGGCAGGACCCCCGTAAAAGGGAATCAGAGAAAGGACTAGAAAAGAGCTCAAAGGCGAGACCCCTTATGAACAACAATGCCAACCAACTAGGCTTCCAAGTTAAGCGCTACCCCAAGACTATACATGAAGTGTCCCTAGGTTCCAACTGCATAAGTAGCAATGCGATAGCCTAGTAAGGGTGCCGATGGAAACCCAGCCCTTGGTCCTGCAAGCTGGACCCCAGTAAATGGGATTCTTGGGAGAGTAAATCAGGAGGATAGTGGGGGACACTGACATAGGAGGGAGGAGCTAGAGGGTGTTGCTAGAGCAGGAAAGAAATAATATTTGAAATGCTAAATAAAATACCCAATTCGTAAAATGAAACAAAAAGAAATGTAAACAAATAAAATGTCCAATTAAAAAAATGAAACAACCTAGATGCCACTCTCCCGAATGAATGGAGTTTAAAATGTGATATATTTGTACGATGGAATATTGCCCTAATATTAAAAAGAAAATTAATAAGTTCCTGGGTAAAATGGAATTTGGAATTAGAATAATAATCATCCTGTGAGAAGCTAAAATCTGAACTTGAACAAATGATATGTATTTGTTATATCAATATTAGATGTCAATCACACTCAAATTGCAATTTATAGAACTACCGAGAAGTTGGGTATAGGTAAGTCAATTGGAACATTCTAGATCTACCTAAGAAGACTAAATAGAATAGATAGGGAAATTGATTGGACATGGCTGAAATAGGACTATCATGTAGAAGTAGGAAAGGTATGAGGAAGAAAAAAATAATATAATTGGAGAACAGCTATAATTGGAGCCATTTGAAGGGTGGTATGGAAAACTAAAGATGTATATATCTCACTTAAAAATAGGGAGAGAATATCCAGACTAGCTATCTCTTGCCAAAGGAAGCTTCTAGTCACAGAGATGGGTTCTTCCTCTAATTAAGTTGTTGACCAAAGTTCATAGTAATCCTAAACAACCTTATAGGTTTCTCTCCACCTGGAAATTGACAGCAAAGGCCCATTGCTGAAAATAGTACTTGAACATAGAAATTGAGCTGGTGCCTTACACCATGGGCCTACTGTACTCCTATGTGCCGCATCATTAGTGTGAGAGGGTACTTTGCAGGCAGCCTAAGGAAACATAGAACCAACTCGGCCACAAACACTTTGATCTACAATGGTGTCCTGCCTTTCTGATATTGAATTCAAATTTATATTTCTAAAACATGGGAAAATGAGCTAATATCTGATTTGACTTAAGTCCATTTCACAATGGGAAACCCAGACCTGGTACTGCTTGGGGACAAAAGCCTAAGATTAGAGAGCCTAAAATTTGGAAAGGTAAAACAAAAAAGCGCTACTGTTCTTTGAAAAATAACAGTAAAATGACTCCTAGCGCAACATTCTGCTATATTCATAGATCAAGCGCCTTTAACAGCCATCCCCAGAGAAGTTTCTCCCGCAGTGAAATGGAAAATACAAGGGACCAATAATGGATATATACTCTAGTAGAATATATCTCAATAAATCTCCCTCACAGCTCAGAAAATTCTGTGCAAGATGAGATGGAAAGAGTATAAGAGCAAGACAAGATGGAAAAAAGAAAAGAAACACGGTTATCATCCTTAAATTAAAGCACATGTGAATTCACAGAGACTGCTGACGTGCACAGAGCCTGCAGGTCTGTTCAGATGATATCTAGAGCTGGAAGGGAGAGTGAGTTTTGTACCCCAATCTAACCTGAAACTAATTTCAATGATAACCACTCATAGGAAAGATTTAGTTTCTCTGGAGAGAGCTTCACTGAAACAAGCTACTCTTTGGGTGGGCCATGCCCAATGATACATGTCCAACAGAAAAGAACTCAATGGCTCTTTGGCAGTTCATTGTCTCATCACTATCATATCAGAATATATATAATTCTATTTAGAATACTTATGAACCAAATACACCATTGTACCTCATAGTTGTGGATGAGCAGGCATGTTTGTCTTTAAAAACACTGCCAAAATCATCAGAGAAAATTATGCATTTGGATATTTGTAGCTGTTGGTGTGTGAAAACAGGTTGATGCAATAATTCTGTGTGCCACATGATAATTTTATTCCAACACATATTGTTTGGTGTGCACAGGAATTAAAGCATAAAATGAGAATAATCTTTTTTTAAAGTTGGAATTTCCACCATGTGGATGAGATATAGAGACCTTTTAATGATGCTATTGTTTAAAACTGCAAGATAAATGGAAAGATCACAAAAGGAGTCCTTGAGTGAGACCAAGGTCTCCTTGGTTTGAAGAGAACTAAGGAAAAGCAATAAATATAGAATCTATTACTGAAAGATTCATAGGGAAACAAATGGCCATCAAGGTTCATCAAGTGTTTAGGTCTGTGTTAGGTTCATCTAAGTTAAGAATGTAAACTATAAGTACATATTTTAAATAGATACAATACAATTTAAATCCCAGAACCTTACCCCAATGAATTAGAGAAAATGGACATCAAATTATTTGAATCTATTTATATTGTATTTTGAATTTTAATAAAAACCAAGAGAATTTACTCATATAATAAATATACATGTTAAGCATAAATTTTTCATAACAAATTATAAATATTTTAATTGTAATTTAAAATTAAACCAAGATAATCTAATTTAAAACCTTAATTTTATTGTGCCTTTAAATAATTTAATTAAAATTCAGATATAAACATTTTCAGTGAGTTGTTTGCATACCTAATAATGCTATAATGTAAAATGGCACTCCTGAAAACTTTTCAGAAAATTCAAGCCAGTGAATGTAGCTAGATGCTTTTCTATCTTCTCACTCATTGATTTCTCTTTACTTGATTTCACAGTACTTAACATTCACAGTTATTTTTATATTGGATATTTTGACTTTCTGTTTCTGCTTTATATAGTTTGAAATCTATCAGATAAAATTGGCTCCATCGGATTAATGTTTAATATATTTCTTTTGGCCTGTAAAGTGTTTAACCCTGAGTCCTATTTTCTGAATACTTTAAATCACTCTTCCAAACTTCTTTTTATTTATATTATTTTCCACTTCGTTTTACTTTTTCTGACTTAGCTACTTGTGTTAGTTTATTTGTTGTTGTTCATTTCATTCATTTGGATAGTTTTCTGGTACACCTGGGAAGACTTGGGGAGAAAAGCATCACCTAAATATATTGTATGAATAATTTTAAATACTGAATATTGAGAACTTTGCTGATACACTGCCTCCTTAATATATTTGATATTATTTTACACACAGGTCTCTCTCCATAATCTATTCACTCCATTGAAAGCTCTTTTATTATCTTTTCCAAGGAAAAGTGCACTTGAAGGATTTACTGGACAAAGGCCATACAGACTTTGACAACTTTGTTTGCTCCATTTCTGGGCTTATGGAGTAAAGTGTTGTCTTGGGTTCCTGTAACACTGAGAGAGAGAGAAAAGTATGAGACAACCAATGTCCCTAAATTGTGCTTCTACAGCTGCCACCAGAAGGACATGAAGTGGCCTCTGCCTGCCACAGGGGCTGGCATAGACCCAGCCATGGCAGATAGCATGACCATCAGCTCTAAGCCTCCCCCTCATTTGATTTTCGCAGTGTGCTGAGCATAGACGAGCTTCCCAGAAATTTTTAAGAGACAGGATAAGTATAAATCAAGGGCCTCTAGCTCACTGCGACCCTGTCAGTGGCAGGCTTTGTAATAAATCACACTTCTCTGAATGTGGAGAATAGGACAATGGGTAGTGCAAAGCCAAGCAGACCAGTGTGCATCCTCAGACTAGCAGAGAGCCTCCTCTGAGACTATTCTCTGGAAACAGCAGTATGTCTGACCCTCCTTCGTAGCTACCCTAGCAGGAGAAGTGTTCACAGAAGGCATCCAGGAACTTTTTATTATTGCTCATGTATGTGAGATCCTGGCCTCCAAAACAGATGGGAATTATATGAATTTCACTCCTTCTCATGAAGAGGAGATAAATCAGACTTAGTAATCAGTGGGTCACACACACTGGGTCAAGGATTCATCAGAAAGCCAAAAAGGAGAACAAAAGAAATTTACAAGGACACATGCTTAAGGAGTCCCCAGGCCATGAAGCATCTATCAGTCCTCATAAATGTCTTGGGTTCACAGGGATTGGGAAGAACAACAAACGCGATTTTCCACCTCAGTGTTCGAGAACCATGTGGTTTCCTATACTCCCTGGAAGAACCTGGCGTATTACACAGGTTTCCCTGACTTACTGAGCCCATGATAAGGAGAACAGCCAGGTCTAGCATCACTTGTTCTCCAGACAACAGTCAGAACACTGTTAACCACTGAAAACCAAAGATGAGCCTCGAGGGACATAAAATAATATAAAATAAAATAAAATAAGAATCTGGTGGGGATGACTGAGGGAGAGGCTTTGTGACACTGAAACACAGAAGGGATAGCAACATGGGACATAATTTTGTATGACATGGCAGATTTAGATTTCAGTATTGGGCTTGGATCCCCAGGAGGAAGCAGGGCAGAGCAGCGAGACAGGAGCAGGGTCTTCTGAACCACGGCTGCCTCTTTTACTGTTGTCTCAGGTCTTCATGACCATCTCAGCAGTCGCCCAGACTGTTGGCCCACTACCACAGCAGCTACTGCTGTCCACAGCAACGCTGCTGCGCACTGCTACTGCAGCCACCACGCACTGCTGCAGCGTCAGGCTGTGGCGATGGCGACTCGAGAGATCTACTGCGTCTCCCTCCCACACCAGCCCCCAGGCCTGGACACAGCAGCCACCAGAGCTGCAGCAGCAGAGCCCAGGCTACAGCAGGGAAGACACAGCAGCCTTGGGAGCCCCATTTGGGAGGACATTTTGCCGCATTTTGTCTGGCAGCATGGGAGGGGCATTTGGGGGTGCACTTCGGAGGGGGTTGGCACTGCTGCTGGTTCTGCTGGCAGGACATCTTGGCTGTGGATGCTCAGAAACTGCAAGAGAGCCGCTAAGTCGGACCCCATTTCAAGATTATCTTGTCTACTCTTGTTTTCAGCTGTATTTATCTGCTGGTGAGTAGTTTGATCAAACAGGAAAGTAGATATGAGGTTTTCTTTATCTTTATCCTTTACTAGATGCTTTGTTTCAGAATGTCATGCCAAACTCCATTTTAGAATGTGTCAAAACGTCTTTTGACTCTTAAAATGCTGCCAAGAGAAAAGTTGTTGATTATTCAGTACCACCAAAGTGCAGTCTAGCTTTACTTTTCCATTGCATAGTCTAGAACTATTCAAGGAGTTTAGAGGTGAAAATTCTTTCAGAGAGAGAGAGGATCATTTACTCTAGAATTTCAAATTCCATGATCTTACAGAAATTAGGAAACTGTAAATCTGAGGTCAATTTGATGCAGTCCAGATTCTTTAAGAAAATCTAAGGAGAAAGCACGGTTGCTAGACCTGGGCTCATCCTCAGCCTATGGGGTTGTTTCTAGACCTTCTGGCTCTCAGAGTGAGACCTGTCCCCACAGAAATCTTCTTGCTAACTAGTCAGAGCAGCTGAGCCCTCTTTCTTTTCTTCCTCAGTATCAATGTCTTCAGCTCATCTTTTTCCAAGAAATGAACACGCTGCCCTTTTCAGAATTGTATCAATATTCCTCTGCATAATCCTAGTGTGACATTACAAAAAGCAGCTGAGGACACACTAAACAACAGAAAAATAATTTAGTTTCTTTGAAAATTAGTCTTCTCAGTTTCATTTGATTCCTTTCCGAATTATCCCCTCTTTTCCCCATACATCTGTATCTAATAAAAGCTTCTTGCAGCCTGCAGCCTCTCTCTCCTGCTCTGACCTGCAAGCCATTCTTTCCAGGAAGAGAAACACCTGCTCCTGATACTGTGGACACTTCCCAGAGTGGCCATGGGACAGACTCTGTAGACACCTCAAGATGTGAGAGTGGATGGGAGGTAATTCACTGCAGCCTTTTATTCTGCTGCCTAGTAGTTTTCCTTGGCACGTGAAGACAGGACTTGGGCATGGTGGGTTGCAGCTCAACACCCACATGACTCTGCTGACAGGTCGCAAGCTGGAGTGTTCCTCACTTGCCACCCTCTACTGGGCTCAGGCCATCTTTTCCTGTCTTAGAATTTGGGGTGTGTGTGTGTGTGTGTGTGTGTGTGTGTGTGTGTGTATAAATTTGTGTGAGCCTCAGGTTTCTGATCTTAATATATAATAATACAAATAGATCTCCTTTGTGGGACTACTAAAACTAGTTGCTGTGGAAAAGTGTAGTCTGGTTATGTACCATTCCAAGAAATGAATAGATGAATGGATGGAAGAAGATATGAGCCAGGTTAAAGAGATCAATATATTATAGATTAGATTCAGAGAGCCAGAGGGAGTGAATAGAGGCTCACCTGGGTTTCCTAAATGTAGAGTGGAATGTGTTTACAGCTGCAGATGCCTTTAAAACAAAAAGATTCTTATTAACTACAAAGTTACGCTACTCCTCCTACATACCTCAGTAAGTTTGGCTTGTGAATATATAAAAGAGATGACCAATGAGAAACACTGCCCTAGTACCACCATGAGAAAGAGTACCAGTTTCAAAAGTCTGAAGAAATAGGTAGAGGCTTTGAACTGTAACTCAGAGTAGTATAGCTGGTGCACATGAAAAATAGTCAATACTTATGAGACCATTTACATCATTGAAATACATATCTTCTGTAGTTAAATTTTTCCTGGTTTCTGAGATGTTTTAAACTCTCTCATGTATGTGTTTTCACGAAAGCTTCTACAATAGTAGGTTTTATACTTGACATTCAAGTCTTTGTAGATTGCTTATCCATCTACATTCCTGCCTCAACTCTTACATCACCTCATTTAATCCTTTTGTTCCTTATTTACCTTCTTATTCATACTATCTGTTTCTCTCTGTCTTCCTCATCTTAAGGCCCCAGTGCCTTTACTGCTTCCTAACATCTATGGGTACAAAAACCTAGCACACCCTGAAGTGAATGATGTACAGAGGTGAGAAACTTTTGAGCGTTCAGCCCTAATGGTATGTCTTCATCAAATTCCTCCCCTCAAGGCTCAGGAGCTACACATGAAACAGAAAGATCGTAGGAGCCAGAGGTGATGGATGTCACCAATAAAACAGTTCCTTCCAAACACAGTAGAACTGACATGTTTGAACCCTAGAGACTCTCTTCATAGTTTCTAGCCAGAAGGCTCCCAGCTCTAGAAAAGGAAAGTGGATATAGGTCCTACCTTAACCATGAGCTGTTGCACATTGATACCTGTTGGAAAAAGAAAGAAAGTCAGTTTTTCTCTGATAGATGTCACTAGATATATCAACCTCACTCCGAGTAGCCCTATGTCCAGGAGTAGTTTGCCAATACACAATGGATTCCATGATGGTTTGTGGATTTTCATTTTTTGTATTTTTGTGTGTTCTTTTGACACACACTGTACACACACACACACACCAGAGCTCATGCACATACACATACACACAGGCGCACAAACATGCACACACGAGAGAGAGAGAGAACAAAGTGCGTGTGGCAGATAAGGAGGATTTGAGAAAAGAGTTGTGGAGGAAACATGAGTCAAAATATATTGTATAGATCTTCTAATAATTGGTTGATTACAAATCTAAAGCGTCAGTCATAGAAACATTGATTCTTAGGCACATGGATCTCTGTCTCTTCCTGGAATTTGTCCCTACTGCGCATTCCTGTCAGTTGCAGATTTGCATTTTATTCTCATCCTCATCTGGCTACTCCTCCATCATTCCCAACACTAATCTAATCCCCTATTCCCTCCCTCTCTCTTCACCCAGTTCCCTCCTACATCTGCCTCTTAAGACCTTTATTTCCCCTTCTAGTGAAATTCAAACAATCAAATATTTACTGCTTTCTTGTTTAGCTTCTTTGGGTACATGAGTATGGCATGCAGGTATACTGTATTTTATAGCTAATATCCACTTTATGAGTACATGCATGTCTGAAGATGCTGCCTCCTAGTAACCAGGCAGGAACGGTGGAGCAATAGGCATACCAACCCACTCACAAAATTTCCAACCCAAAACTTAACATGTGCAGAAATACAGGGATTGGGGCATGGAAAGCAAGGGCACGAGAACAGTAACCAATGTAACTTTCATACTGTTTGGCTGTGGGTGTCTACATCTGTCTGAGTCAGCTGCTGGATGGAGCTTCTCAGGGGACAGCCATGCTAGACTCCTGTCTGCAAGCATAAAAGATTATCAATAATAGTCTAAGAACCTGAACAATAACAATATCAACAAACAAGCTGAAACAAAGGAAAGACGTCAATGGATCCCACCTCCAAAGATCAAGAACAACAGAGCTAGCTAATGAGTACTGAGAGAGGAAGAATTAGGTATTTTTTAGAGATGAGGCCCTGCAATTACCAAATATAAAGTGGTCGGACCTAAATACATATACATACAGACAAAATGGAAGTAATAACTTGTTATAGTGTGTGTGTGTGTGTGTGTGTGTGTGTGTGTGTAAAACAATGATATAAAAAAAAATTATCAATTTGGGAGTGAAACCATCATCAAGAAAGTAGGGGAAGAAAAGGGAAAAGAAAAATTTTGCAATTCTAATTTTAATTAAAATATAAAAAAATGAAACTTTAAAGAAAGTTGAAAGCTAGTATATATATATAGAAAAAAGACATGCTTGTTGTAGCATTTTTGCTTTTCTAGAAGTTATTGGATTATCTCACTCCAGTATAGTGTTTTCCAGCTCCATCTATTTACATATGAAATTTTACTTAATTTTATTTATTAACAAATATTAAATTAAATAAAATTCAACATTTTTTTTATCCACTTATCAGATGATAAACATCTAAGGATTTTCCATTTCTTGGATGTGCCTTAAATAGAATAGCAATGAACATGAAATGAACAAGTTACTTATGTATTAGAAAATAAAGTACTTTGGCTATGTGCTGAAGAGTTATATAGGTGGATCTGCTTATATTTCTAAATAAGAATAATAAATGTAGTCATGTACAGTAATCTACTATAAAATAATCTAACGTTCCATGATAAGCCTGAAGATCTCTTAAGTTTAAAGCGAATGCTCTCTACAGGTCCCTAATTCTGTGACTGTATTTATGCTTAATGCTCTGCTGTTTACATTGTAAAGACTTTTTTTTTAATATCTAGGGTTTGAATGGCAAGGAAAGAAAAGGCCAAGACATGACTCTCTATTTACCCTTGGAATATCAAGGAAAGGCCTGAATTTCTTTTAATTTGGTAAATTCAATTCTGGAAGAGGGAAAACGGATACTTTAAGTTTGCTTTGCCCCGAGCAGATACTTTAACAAATTGGAGACATGTTTGGTCACAATGTTTGTCATCTTTGGGGTCATAGATTCTCCCTAGACACTGTACCATTCATCAGAAATCCACCTCATAGCAGAGCTATCAGTGGGCCATTAGAGGACAGTTTACAAGTCCAATAATATGGTGCTGATACAGGTATTTGGCATGGGCCAAGATACTGCTAATGTTGGAGATGGTGGGTGGTATGAGTCAGCATGAAATGATTCGTTGGATACCTAGGAAACAAAAGGTAAACAATTAGAATGCCCTGTTGGTGGTTGTTCCTGACAACAATGCCATGTTTATGAAATTCTGTGAAGTATTCAAACTTACCAGCCTGTGTGTTTGTCTTTAAGCCAACAATGCCAGTGGGTGTGTGTGTGTGTGTGTGTGTGTGTGTGTGTGTGTGTGTGTGTGTGTGTGTGTGTGTGTGTGTATCTGTGTCTGTCTGTGTCTAACGTCCATCTATCTGTCTGTCTGCCTCTCTGTCTGCTTGACTGGGTGGCCATATGCTTTCTAATGGCTTGGGTGCCAGTAAATAAAATGTGTCATGTTTATCTGCCATGCTTGAAATCTCTTCAGCCTCCCATGCTTCTGTGATAATCCTCTGTCCTTGGTATTGGGACTTGGAACCTACTAACAGAAATAGAGGGTGCACATTTGCTGTGGAGGAATTAGATGATGCTCACTTGAGGCAGCTTCTGGTTTACTAACAACTTTGAAAAGCCTCTGAACACTGCTAGTAAAGATACTGTGGAAGTAGATGATTAACAGATTGCTCAGCCCTGCCTCTTCCTCGGGCCATAAAGGTCAGAATACCTCTCAGTGACTAAATGTCCAACTCAATTGCAATCCTAAACAGTATTTCTGAATAGAAGCCCAATCTGAGTATTTTGCTTCCCTCCTGCTGATCTAGAGAACTGTCTCAATGGCAGATTGCTGAGGCAAGATAAATGCTGGTGAACATTTGCAATGTTTGTGTTTTCACTATACTCATCTTAAATACTTAATACTTAATGTCGTCCCTGTCCTCTGGCTCCATGTCATTTCGTCTTCCTTCTTCTTCCTTGAAGCCCTGATTCCTATATCTACTTCCCTTCAGCTCTGGTCTTCTACTTGAGCATGAAAACATCTTCCCTCTGAGAGACAGCCTCCCTATCCAACAGCCCATTTCCCCCAAGCATTGCCTTTTTTCCTCTTCTGCTCTCCATAGAGATGATATTCCAAAAAGCAAATGTATGTTTAGAGTTCAATAATACAACATTTTAAATAATATTTCATTAATTGTCACTTGTAATTTAGGCCAAAGTATATTAATTCTTATAACCACATTTTATAGATCCTGGGAGTTGAATATAAGGAAAATCATAAACCAGACCTTTCAAATGCTGAGTTAGTGGTGCTGAGTTTCAAGCCTGTACCTTGGTATGCTCAGTCCTCCCTCTGGGTCAAGTTCTACACTCTTTATGAGCCCCTCTGTTACACACATTTAGTTCATCCTCTGCATTTTTGGTATCTCTTGTTTCTTACTGATCATTCTGATGTAACACCTGCTGTGTCTTTTTTTAGTTCCACCAGTTTGTATCTAATCTATTACATAACTTTCCCTATATCTATACTTGTGCACTTCCTCTTATAAATTCAATTTCTTAATAGCTTATGATCTGTTTTGTTCAGTGATCTATCCCATGCTATCACTTTCTATCCTATTATTAGAATAGTGAGTAGAAAAACTAAAGTTCAGTATTTGGGTGCCTAGATAAATTATGCATTGCATTTCCAAATTGTTCTATTTTTGCCTGATTTCTATCTGGCATCTTCATTTGATGGTTTATTGTCATTAAATTTAAGTTCCCAAATTTTACCTGTGGCTGATTTGTTTTCTGGAAGAAAGCCCCTTTGAATAAGGAAAACTATACATGTTCTATTACTTTCAGAATATAACATTAGTCTTCCTTCCATAGGGAAATACAGCACATTTGAGGTCACAATAATCATACGCTTGCCTGCTATTGGTAACAACTCTTAAACATGTGCTCAGACATGCTAATTTAGCCTCTCCATCTCTGTACAATGTGAAGTAAGCACTAATAGTTTTTCAAGTTACTGGGAACATGAGGAAGGATTCAACTTCATGGTATTCAGTATTACATGGGTTTCCATCTCTGTCTTCCTACCTGCAATTGTCTTAAGCTAAACATTGCCTGAGCCAAGAAGAACAACTCCATCAGGCATAGCATAGGCATTAAGAATAAGGACCCATCACCATGGAGCACAGGCCACTTCACCCTTTGTTATTACTAAGATTATAATCAACCAAGATTTCTTCATACATGCAGACTGACTCATAAGTAGATGCAGCTAGTCTGGACCTGAAATCAAGGATTTTGTATTGAATTAAGTCTGTTTGTTTAGGTTTTTCATATCAATTCTTTGATTCTAACCTACACTGTGGCAGAAACTTATACCTCAGTCCTCTCAAAACTTTGAAGACACCTAGAATCTAAGTGGCTGCCTCTTAAAGTGCATATCATCAATGTTTTATACAGCTCATTGGAGGAAAACTGAATTGAGACCTGGAAACCATCAGGATACCTACATATAATGTTGGGTCCCAAGATGTTTCATCAGGAGAAACCATGTCTCTCTCCCTGCCCCACCTGCCTTTAAATCATGCTGACAGTCTGACTGCTGTTACACCTTGCTGGAAGTTTCCTCCTTCCTCATTCACCATACCCAGCTTCCATCTCTGAGCTGTAGTTGCCTCCTGGGCATTTGGTTTACTATATTCCCCTCCTATGTGCATCCAGGACACCCAATGCCTCCCATTCCAAAGCTCATAACATGCATTATTTACATTACTCATGATTGTATCCAACATCAATACTTTCTGTGATTAGCCAAATTCTAGTAAATATCTGTCACAAGAGTGTCTGTGTTGATGCAAAGGTGATAAATAGTCTTCTCTTTAATGGTATAACTCTGAAAAGTGGGAAAGCTGTAACACAGCTCAAAAAGAGTCCTATGGTAAAACACGAAAAGGCATGACAGGTAGATTAAAAACTTTCGGTTCTCTGTAAGTCCGTATATCCTTCCTTTCCAGATCAGGAACCTCATATTTAGATAAATAAACCTGTGATGGTCCCTGACAATGGAAAACACAAGAATCACCAATTACCACCCATTTTCCTGGTTCATCTCAAGCCACCACAATGTGGGTCTTCTATATCTATAGCACACTCTTCCAGAACACAGGACTGGTGTATGGCTATGGACCAAGTGTGCTCACCATCCAACTACACCTCCAAACATCGACCAAGTGTCCGCATGTACACAGGTTGTCTTCTGGTTACTAGCACCAACTACCTTTATAGTTTAATACAATGGTTCTCGACATTCTTTTTTTTTAAATTCATTTTTATTTTTAAATGTTTTTGTTGCATATTTATTTTATATAACTATAGACTCAGTCTTCCCATTATTTGTTAGTTATTAAAGAAAATATATACTAAATAAATTAAATGATTTAAATTTGATGTAGTTATATATTTGAAAATCATAGATTCTTGGCTTTATTATGTTGATAAGCTATTTTTTTTTTTTACTTTTTTTTATTAACTTGAGTATTTCTTATATACATTTGAGTGTTATTCCTTTCCGGTTTCGGACAAACATCCCCCCCCCTCCCTTCCTTGTGGGTGTTCCCCTCCCCTCCCCCATTGCCCGCCCTCCCCCCAAACAGTCTAGTTCACTGGGGTTCAGTCTTAACAGGACCCAGGGCTTCCCTTCCCTGGTGCTCTTGCAGGATATTCATTGCTACCTGAGGTCAGGTTCAGGGGTCCCAGTCCATGTATAGTCTTTAGGTAGTGGCTTAGTCCCGGGAAGCTCTGTTTGTGGCATTGTTGTACATATGGGGTCTCAGGGCCCTTCAAGCTCTTCAGTTCTTTCTCTGATTCCTTCAGCGGGGTCCCTATTCTCAGTTCAGTGGTTTGCTGCTGGCATTCGCCTCTGTATTTGCCATATTCTGGCTGTGTCTCTCAGGATAGATCTACATCCGGTTCTGTCAGCCTGCCTTCTTGCTTCATCCATCTTGTCTAATTGGGTGGCTGTATATGTATGGGCCACATGTGGGGCAGAGCTCTGAATGGTGTTCCTTCTGTCTCTATTTTTAATCTTTTGCCTCTCTATTCCCCTGCAAGGGTATTCTTATTCCCTTTTAAAGAAGGGTGAAGCATTCAAATTTTGATCATCGTCTTGAGTTTCATTTGTTCTAGGCATCTAGGGTAATTCAAGCATTTGGGCTAATAGCCACTTATCAATGAGTGCATACCATGTGTCTTTCTGTGATTAGGTTACCTCACTCAGGATGATATTTTCCAGTTCAACCATTTTATCTAAATTTCATAAAGTCATTATTTTGATAGCTGAGTAATATTTCATTGTGTAGATGTACCACATTTTCTGTATCCATTCCTCTGTTGAAGGGCATCTGGGTTCTTTCCAGCTTCTGGCTATTATAAATAAGGCTGCAATGAACATAGTGGAGCACGTGTCTTTTTTATATGTTGGGGCATCTTTTGGGTATATTCCCAAGAGAGGTATAGCTGGATCCTCAGGCAGTTCAATGTCCAATTTTCTGAGGAACCTCCAGACTGATTTCCAGAATGGTTGTATCAGTCTGCAACCCCCAACAATGGAGAGTGTTCCTCTTTCTCCACATCCTCAGCATCTGCTGTCACCTGGAGTTTTGATCTTAGCCATTCTCACTGGTGTGAGGTGAAATCTCAGGGTTGTTTTTGATTTGTTTTCCCTGATGACTAAAGATGTTGTACATTTCTTTAGGTGTTTCTCAGCCATTCGGCATTCCTCAGCTGTGAATTCTTTGTTTAGCTCTGAACCCCATTTTTTAATAGGGTTATTTGTCTCCCTGTGGTCTAACTTCTTGAGTTCTTTGTATATTTTGGATATAAGGCCTCTATCTGTTGTAGGATTGGTAAAGATCTTTTCCCAATCTGTTGGTTGCCGTTTTGTCCTAACCACAGTGTCCTTTGCCTTACAGAAGCTTTGCAGTTTTATGAGATCCCATTTGGGTTCTCAACATTCTTAATGCTGTGATCTGTTAATACAGTTCTGCATGGTATAGTGACCACAACCATAAAATTATTTCATTGCTACTTAAAAACTGCAATTTTGCTACCGTTATGAATCATAATGCAAATGTTTGATATGGAGAATATCTGATATGTGACTCCTCTAGAAAGGTTGAAAACCACTGACCTAACATAAATTGCTGAGCTGCTCTCTAATGCATAGCAGGTATATTTGTTCATGTGTCCAAGGATACTTAGTTGGTGGAACAAATTGTGGAATGTAAAATATCTTCCTCTGATTATCTGTGAATTGCCTTGGAAAAGAACATATTCCACAGCTAGGCTCCTATCTTTTAGTAAGCATATCTCTAACATAAGTTATACTCCACATCAACTATCCATGAACACAGCCTGATTCTGAGTGTTTCTCAGCAGCAGAGGCTGAAAAGCAAAATCTGAGAAGCAGAGGTAGGGGAGGACTGCTGTAGGGCAATATGTGAAAGGGCAGAGGTAAAGGAAATCAGCTGTGGAACATGAGAGGATACAAGGAAGATTAGCAGCACACTCAAAGATCTCTCCTTTCTACTGTTCTCTAACATTTTCCTACGTCAAAGCATAGAGACCCTGGTAAACCAAAGTCTACAGAGTTTTCTCAGGTGATATTGCAGATCACAAAACATAGCTTGCAGCAGTGAAGAGCCCGCTTGTGGTGACCTGGTCCCTAAACAGAAGGAAGATTGAAACTTCACAGTTGTGATCATCCTTTTCTTACAATGAGCTCCATGTTTCTTCTTCATATTGAAGGGCTGCCTTACCATTGACCAGGAGAGGGGTCACTGTACAGGAATGCATTTAAAAGAAGAGTGGAGATGTTCTCCTTATTCTGACAAAGAAGCCAGGGCAAAGAAAACCTATGCTTGTAGTGGCAAATAAGGAGCCATCAGACTTCTGTGGAATATGCAAGATATATTTATGCCAACCCAGCTACAAACCCTGCAATTTACAGCAGAGACCTGCCTTAAGGATAAGCTTATGTAACTATGGCACAAACACTATGGGAAAAAACAACCAGTATCTGCCTGAGGAGCCTACCTCTATAGATGAATGGATGGATGGATGGACAGACACATAGATAAATAGATACAGAGATACAGAAATATAGAGATATAGAAATGGAGAAAATATAAATTTTTTCATGCAATGTATTCTGATCACAGTTTCCTCCACCAATTCCCCCCAGATTTCCCTCCTACCTCCCCAACTACCCAACCCCTGCTTTTTATGGTGTCTTTAGAAGGCAAACAGGAAAAAAATAATTTAAAAATAAGGAAATAAAAGCACACACACATACACACACCATAAAACACGTAGCTGAAATCATAATAACCAACTAAGACCAGTAAGAAAAATTTAAACAAAGTTATATAAGATTAAAAGTCTACAAAAATACCACTAAAGGGTTTTTGTGTTTGTTTTGCCCATCTACTGCTGGGCATGCCACGTACCTTTAAGTGTGGTTTATATACCTAATGAGACTCTATTAAAGAAAGCTGTTTTTTCTTTGCAAGTGGATATCAATTGGAGACAACTTCTTGTTTGGGGATGGGAACTCTTGACCACTTCCACTCTCAGTGCTTGGATCCCACATAGCTTGAACCTGTACATGGCCTGTGCATGCTTCCTCAGTCTCTGGGTGCTCATATGTGTGTCAGTCCTGTGATGTCTGGAAAAGACTGCTTCCTTGGCATGATCTATGCACTCTTGCTCTTTCAATTTTTTCGGCCTTCTTTTCTAAATAATTCCCTGCATTCTTAGGGAAGGGATTTGATAAAAAAAAATCTCATTTACAACTGAATGTTTCAAAAATCCTTTACTCTCTGAACACTGTCCAGCTGTGGATATGTAATTTAGTTACCATCTATGACAAAGAAAGATTCTCTGATGGTGGCTGAGCAAAGCACTGATCTACAGGTATAGTAGAATGACAATAGGAATCATTTTATTGCTATGCTTTTTTACAGAATGTAGTATTTGATTTTTTTTTCTAGATCCAAAGTATTTGGCTACCCAAGCAGTGTCATACATAGATTTGATTTCATAGGATAGACTGCCCAAGCAAATAGTGGTTGGTTTCTCCTACAGTGCTTGTACCATTGTTACACCAATTTATCCTGCAGGCAGGTCACTGCTGTAAATTGCAGTTTGTATCAGGGTTTTTATTAATCTTTCTCCTCTGCTCAAGTGCAAAGTATCTTCCAATACCATCAACACTAGTTAGTAGGGGTAAAGTTTCTTAGAATCCAGCATGACTTTTCCAAGTTCAGTGAGCTATGCTGGTATTATCTTCAGAAATAGAGCCTTATCATTGAGTTGTGTACTCCTCATGTCTGACCTTTAACATAGAGGAATAAAAGTACCATGATACAGCACGTAGATAGGGGATTTAATAATGAACTATACAAGATAATCTGTGCCTGATCTATACTGTAAACTGTATCTGATAATCAAATAATATTCTGCACATGCCCAACCTCCTACTTCCATGGGGTAGGTTTATGGCTCTGACTATAATCCTAGTACAACATCCAGGGAACTACCAAATGTAGGTCTTAACACATTTATTCCTAGCGAGGGAGTCACCCTCCATCCTCCATCATTGTATCAGAGAACAAGGATGTGAAGGTGAGGCAAAAAACCCCATAAGCTAAGCCACTTCTTCTAGATTGAAGAAAGTCCAGGCAACAATATGATAACCGAAAACCAAACTAATAAATTACAATGAAATCCACCCACATCATATTTGGATGGCTGATATTTAAGGAAAGCACAGAAACTAACAAAAGTTGGCAAGAATTTGGAGAAAGCAGGACCTACTCACTAGGATTGGACTATGGCTGATGCTTCTGGGGGCTGGGACTATGAATGGTGTTGCTGGGGTGAGAATGTGAATTATGTTATAGGGGTGGGACTGTGAATTAGGTTGTAGGGGTGGGACTGTGAATGATCATGCTGGGGTGGGACTGTAAATGATATCACCCCTGTGGGAACTAACATGGCAGTACCTGGATTATCATGTGATCTAGCAATTCCATTTCCTGATCTCTATCCACAGTAATTGAAATCATACACTCAGAGAAGCATTTTGTAACAGTGTTGATTTGACCATTACTAAGTATAGCCAAACAATGGAAGAAACTCAAGTGCTTTTAGCCATTCAGTGGTGAACAAATAGAGCATAGTATCTACATGCAATATAGTATCTTGCCTCCTTAAATAGCTGTCACATGCTACAGCAAAGATGAACCTGGAGAACATTATGCTAAGTGAAATAAGTACAAATACTGTATGAGTCTACCTGTGATACATATAGCGTCAAGTTTTAAAAGATGGAAAATGGAATATATTGTGTAGAGGCTAAGTGGAAGTGAAGCATGAAATGTTGAGTTTTTGTCCTGTAGGATAGATAAATGGTGGTGATAGTAATACAACAATGTGAGTATAATTAATTCCACGGAGCTGCATTGCCCAACATAGCTATGAAGGTAAATTTTGTTATATGTATTTTACTCTGAGGTAAAAAGATGCTTCACCTCAGCCAATTGGCATCAAATAAAGAACAGACATTATTTAGGACACAGGCTGTGAATCCATCCAGTTTTTATTGTTATGTATCTTCCTATTGTCACAGTTCCTGTACTTTCCCAACAGGACAGAGCATGTCTCAAGCTGCCAACCATAACCTTGTTCAATTATTACCTGACCTAAGATAGACACAAGGATATACTAATTCCACTTGGATGAAAGTTTGCAATCTAGTTGGGCAGAAAAGGCAGGAGAAATTACTAATTCAAGAGTATTGAAAAGCACTTACTAAATGAATGGTATTAGAGCAGTGAATTCTAGGAAGTCAGAATAGGGTCCTATGGGTAGAAACACACAACAACAGTAAAAGATTCAGGAGGAGTTATTGAAAGACAGGTACAATTTTAGATCCTGGGAAATAGGTGAGAAATGGTTCAGACTGAGGAAGCCTCTGCAGAGGCAAGAGCATCTGGGGACTGTCAGGAGAAACACCCAAGGAGTGTCCTAGTGACCAAGCTGGTCTAGTTAGAATTAAAGCTCTGTGCAAAGAAGGATTGAGACATAAGGCTGGAATGATGTCAGGGATTCAGGTGTAGAACGTGAGGTAACATGCAAGAAGTTTGGATAACAACTTGGAAGCAGGAAGCACCTCAATGTCTATGGAAAGATTAAATCAGATAAGAAAGGGAAATACTCTAAAGAACCTAACGCAGGAGCATTTGGGTTATACTTTTGTTTAAAAGTAGGCTCCCTGTGTTCCACCACAAGCCCCACAATTCATGCCACGATAGGTGTTTCCTTGATCTCCACAACCACTTAAACCGCGTGATCCTGAAAAGACACCACCAGATACACAGCAGCCATTACTCTCTTGCCCTTGGCTGAAGCTATAGGAGCTCGGGCCTTCAGTATCCAGGCGACATGGGTTAGATTCATGACAGCCTAGTTCTTGGCCGTAAGGAACTGGACTGTGACCTGAGCAAGGACTGGGACAACGAATGGGATCCCCACAAGGCACTGGACTGGAGCAGGGCATTGGACGTGGCATTGGTTCTGGATGCGGACAAGGTTGTGAACGAGGACTGGGTTGTGGACGTCGACCTGGAGTCTCACAGTGAACTGGGCGTGGATGTGGCGCTGGGCATGGTACTGGACATGGCACTGGCTTAGAAACTGAACATGGTTCTGGATACAGACAGGGTTCTGAAAATCGCCTCAATGGAGGACATGGGCGAGGTTCTGGACTTGGGCACGGCTCTGGTCGTGGACGTGGGCGTGGTTCTGGACTTGGGCATGGGTCTGGTCGTGGACGTGGGCGTGGTTCTGGACTTGGGCATGGGTCTGGACGTGGGCGTGGGCGTGGTTCTGGACTTGGGCATGGGTCTGGACGTGGGCGTGGGCGTGGTTCTGGACTTGGGCATGGCTCTGGACGTGGGCGTGGGCGTGGACGTGGTTCTGGACTTGGGCATGGTTCTGGACGTGGATATGGACGTGGTGCAGGAACTGGACACCGCCGCCATGATGATTCTGGAGACCGGTCAAGACGCTGTGGCCTACAAGGTCTTGGGAATGCATGTGGTTCTGCGCATGGCCTCAGGTCTGGGCAAGAGACACCCCAAGAAGGTTGCCGGGGACAACTCCGAGATCTTCCTCTGATGGGAGGAATCTGGACAGGACACCTCTGAGGGGGAACCTGCCTTGGGCAGCAAGGCGAGGAAATCTCTATCCTGCATTTGGGTCCACATCTTTGAGAACAGCCTGAAGGGCGGCCCCGAGGAGAACAGTGGCTGCCGTAGATGGGTTCTGAGCGGCGGGGTGGAGTGCAATAGTTGTAGGAGCCTGAAGAGCACCGGGATGGCAGGCAGCTGCTATAGCAGGGCTCAGAATGTCTTGGTGGAGAGCAGCTGCGATAAGAAGGCTGAAGCCGACGAGAAGGGAGGCATCGGCTGGCGCTCTGAGACCTGCGCTGTGCAGTGAAGCTTCCATAGGTGCCCTGGGCCTGGCATTGAGGTGCACAAGTGCTAAAGGAAGTCCCGGACCGACGCTGGGAGGAGCAGTTGCTGTAGGATGCTCTAGACTGCAGTTGGGAGGTGCAGCTGCCAAAGGAAGCCTGTGACTGACGCTGAGTACCACAGTTGGTATAGGAGGGTCTGGACTGAAACTGGGGTTCGCAGTAACTGTAGGAAGCCTGAGACTGATGCTGTGGAGCACAGCTGCTGTAAGAACCCCGTGACTGTGATTGAGGAGTGCAGCTACCATAGGATCCCTGATACTGGTACTGAGTGGAGAAACTTCCCTGGCCCTGGCCCTGGCCCAGTGAGGGACATTCTACATAAGTGTACCCAGGCTGAGGAGCTGGAACAGGCACGTAGTTTGAAACTGGATATTCCACAAAACGAGTTTCTGTATAATACACTGGAGCACACTCTACATAGTAGGTCTGAGGAGGTTGTGGGACTTGCACATAGGAAACCTGAGATTGGCATGGAGCCTGGCATTGAACACAGGAAACCTGAGCCTGGCAGGGAGCCTGGCACTTTATCTCAGTGGTCTTAGGCTGGCATTTCACCTGGGTGGTCTTGGTCTGGCATTTAACGTTGGTGGTTTTACATGGAGCCTGGCCCTTCACTTCAGTGGTACTGGACTGGCATGGAGTCTGAGAAACTTGAATGGGGCATGGTGCAGCACATTCCAGAAATTGCATCTCGCACGGAGCTTCCACTAGCACCTGGTTGTTGGCATAGGGAAACTGTGAGGGACCAAAGGAGGAGCCCTTAACACAGCACTGGGGTATCGGCCCACAACACTGAATCTCTTGCTGGTCACACATGGTCCTGGTGCAGGTGGGTGAGCAAGACCTGAGGGTAGAGAAACCAGGGTCAGGAGGCTGAAAGATGGGAGTGAGGAGCTGGGATCTAGAACCAGAAGCCTGGTGTCTTCTCTGGTTTTTCTTTAGATGACTTCAACCTTCACTTACTGACTTACCTGAGCCCATGCTAGTCATTATTGTTCATGAGACCTGCCCCCTGTCCCTGCCCCCTAACCTGGTTATGCCAAAATGGCTCAGTTCTGCATAGCTGGATATAAAGGTAGGCATACCAATGTCTGCCACCAGAGAGCAGTGATGACAAGCAGATTAACACTTAACAAGTCAAGTGATGAAACAGCCCTACAGGAAAAACAAGTAACAGTTTGTTTCCAATACATAGCCCAAACTGAGGCTTCCATGCACACAGGGAGGTATACACAAGCCACATATAAAAATGACCATGAGGCAGGGCTGGGGGTACACAGGCATTATCTATGTTCACATTACATCAAAAAAAAAAAAAATCCACGGAATTAGCAAAGGATCAAGGAAAATTCTGGACCTGTCAGGCCCAGTGCTTAATATTTGCTGCTCCCATCCAATCTTTTTAAGTGAATTAATTTAAACAGATCCTCACAGAAATATGAAAATTCATATATACTTCACATACAAAACATACCATCATTAAGGACAGCACGGTCACTTGCCCAAGCAGGTTGCTGTTATTAATCATCTAGAGGGTAACAATCTGCTAACTTCAGAAATATTTTCTCCTCAGACCCTCTGAGATGCTAATGAAGCTGAGATAACCCAGAGACTATCATATTCTTCATGACATTCAAGGATTTACAGTGATGTAAGTAGAGTCGGAAACACTTATGAAACTGCATAGCAAGATCGTCACAGTATGACATAAGGCATTCATGCACACATTCCTATACTACCCTTACCTCACAAGAAAATACAGTAGTTCCCATCTGCTTTTCCCAGAGCTACCTGTCTGTTCAGGTAGCCCAATGACTGGCAAAGAACAGAGCTAATTTGTCAATTAAATCATAACAACAAAACATCTCTCACAACCTTCCAGGATACCTAAAATTCTTCCACTGGAAGACAGAGCTAGACATTTTCCATTTGTAGCACTTGTCTATGTTTGTGTTCCCTGCACATGGTGGCTCATCCATCCTCATGTGCCTCTACTCAGATAAAACAAATAACTACTGTTTCCATCCTTTTATGCATCTAGGGACTCAAAATAAAAGAACATTGTATCTTCTCCTGGGAGAATGAGTTACTAACAAAAGAAATGGTACCTGGAGAAAAGACCAGGACTGTCAAAGGCAAATACACCAACTTTTAAACCCCATATCTTTCCATAAACCCTAAACGTTTTATAATCCTTGATAAATTTTACACCTCAGACTGATGTCTCTCTGCCCCAGCTTCTGCCTTAATCATTCCTCAGTTTTAGAGTCTGGGAACCCCTTGAATATCCATCAACCCCAACATGATCCCAGAACCCAGCTTCCAGACTCACCCTCCTCAGCAGGCACAAAGTCATCCAGGCTAAGGCATCTGGGCAGAGGACTGTGTTTATATAAAGAGCTGTGGGTCTGGCTCAAACCATGAGACAACTGGTTGGCATCTGCCCAAGGTAACATTCCACCACCTAATTTCCTCCCTGTGTGCTGTCCGTCTAGTCACCTACAGAGCTGGGAGTGCCTTTTTCTGGTGTCAAAGCTTCTAGACTATGGAGAAGCAGGTTATTTTCTTCCTCATTGTTCATCCTATCAGTTTCCTCTCCATCCCAACAGGACTCAATGATGAAGGTGTTGAGGAGACACTGAGGTATCATCTCTCCTAGAAAATCGTTCCATATTCTACCGTCCTCTTGCCTCAGTTCTCATGAGATAGAAGTAGTGAAGAAAATGTGGGGTCAGAGCTGCATCTAGGGTCTCATGCTGCTGACTTACAGCTTGGGAACCTTTATAACTAAGTTAGAAGTTACTTTACTCTTCTCCAAAATGGGTGAGTCTTTTTACCATTGTCATGGAGACTATAACAATTGTTTCATACAAATCCATCTTACCAAGCATGATGTTCAAAATATCCATTTTCTCAAGAGAAAGCACATCACAAGCAAAAATGCAACTGGATCAGTGTACATCTGCTAAGGCCCAATCTAAAGCTGAGAAGACAGTGGATGAAGAGCAAGCGCTTGGTGGATGCTGTAGAGAAGTCTTTCAAAGCAGCATAAGGCAGTCGGTGTGTTAGAAAACAGCACGGTTCAGAATAGAGCAAGCAAGGGGGCCCCATGAGCCACATAAACACAAGTTGCATATCCTTTATATTTCTCTGCACTTTGCTAAAATTAACAGCTAATATTTTTAAATGAAGAGATTTTAGTTAATGTTCTAGATCTCCAGGTTTTCCTTTATAAATCAAGTTTGTTTAGAGATGCCTGCCTTTTTATAAGACTGACAATAGTTACCTTCCACTAATATGGTTTATAGTTTTCCATTCTACAAAGCTTCATCATGCTTTGGTTTTGGGGGGTTTTGAAGGTTGTGGGTGCTTTGTTTGTTTTTGTTTTTGTTTTTTGAGACAGGGTTTCTGAAACTCTCTCTGTAGACCAGGCTGGCCTCGAACTCAGAGATATGCCTGCCTCTGCCTCCCGAGTGTGGGGGTTAAAGGCATGTGTCACCATGCCATCATTCTTCATTCTATATGTACAATGCAATGTAAAGTGCAAGGCTCCTTATATTATTTTTCCATTATTCTTTTATGGTTAAAAAGGAAGCAAGCATTGGGCTGGAGAGATGCTCAATGGTTAATAGTACTTACTATGTAATCCTGAGGATAAGAGCTCAGATGCCAGCAGTAATCCAACAACTAGCCAGGCATCCTCTATAAAAGCTCATAATTTCAACTTTTAGGGGACACAGAGCTAGAAGGATCACTGGGAACAACATACTGGCTTCCAGCCTAGCCATGCTATGAATTCGCAGGTTCAGGAAAATACTCTGCCTTAGAAGAATATGTGGTCAGTAATAAGAGGACACATGACATCCTCTCCTCACCTCCACATGCAGGTCCGGGCATAAGCACTAACATATGCACATGCATAAACACTCACATAGACACCCCCTCATGCACATAAATAAATAAATAAATAAATAAATAAATAAATAAATAAATAAATAAATGTAAATCTTGAAAAAAGAAAACAAAATCTCAAAAGTCTTTTGGAATTGTTCAGATTCCAACCAAACTTATAAGCAAATGTAAATTTAAATATATTTTGAACTCCAGTATTTACTAATGAAGTGAAATCTACTTAGTTTCCATAAGCCTAGATCTATTGTATATGAACTCTTAAGCAAGTTAAGGAGGAGAAATATGAATAAAAAGGAAAAGTAAGCATGAAAGGTCTTAAGATTATTGTGTGAGTTAGATAAGAAAATTGATATAAAATACTTAATATAGCCATTTCCCCCTCTGTGATTCATTTTCTTCATGAAATGATGGGACTTATAACACCTAGCAAGTTCTACTGGGGACAAAATTAGATTGTAGGTATGAAAGTTCTTTGTGTCCAACAGTGCACACGCAAACCATGTTTCTGAAGTCTCTCCCAAGGTAGTCTGTCCAGTTCAATGTGACCTGAGAGTCCTAGCATTTATCACCATGACTTACTCCAAACACTGCTCATGTATAATTCCAGACTTCCACAGGATTATAGACTTTCAGAATGTCACACCAACCAGAATCCTCAAAAGCTTCCAGGTCCTAATTTGCCCTTCTACAGATGAGGATCCCCAGGCAGAAGAAATTTGCCTGGGTACCATATACTAACGACTGCCTTGGAGAGAATAAATCCTAGATATTTCTAGTATGGTGCCAGTGATATTTCTGCTGTGAGTTATTTCTCTGATCCCAAACTTTAACCAAGAGTCCCTGAATTTGAATAATATATAAGTAAACTGGAAAAAATGGCAAACTGAGAACTGAAACTAATTGACATCACCAGGACGTGAATTGCTGAATACTAACATCTGTCTCCTCCATTCAACCTTTTGAAGAGAAACATAGCTATGGTGTCCCTGTTTGTCCATATCCTGACATAAGATGAATATATTAATAGGCACATGTTAAATGAATAGAGCATTAAGCAACAGATTGCATATCACAGATCGCTAGTGAATGAGTAGATAAACAAGAGGAGACATAAGTTTTTTTACTTCTTGTAATTCACAGAGAGAAGTAGAGGAAAGATACTGGGGAGAAAAGCTAGCTATTAGAGTTAGTCATTCAGTTTAAAACAATACAGTTTCAGAAATTGCCATTGGGCTAAGAGCAAAATGGTAAACTCCTGACAATCTTCCTTCTACTTTGTACAAATTTCTAAATTTTAACAGTTGTCACCGGTGGGGTTAGAGGAATGGCTTAGTCTGTAACATGCCTGCCACACAGCAGTAAGATCAGAGTTATGATTCCCAGAATTCTCACTTAAAAGGCTTGTTTCATTCTGTAATTTCAACAATAGGAAGACAAAGACAAAAGAATATGTGAGGTTTGCAGGACAATCAGTCTAGCTTATTGTGAACTCCAGTTTTAGTGAGAGATCCTATCTCAAAAAAAGAATGTAGGTATCAGTGGTGGATAAAAGCACTGTGTTAACCCTAGGCACATTCACACACTCAAACAAATACCTAAACACAAATACAACACACATACACATACAAAGTTGTCATGGCACACACATACACATACAAAGTTGTCATTGGTTAAGTACTAGAATTAGTGCTGAGATTACCTGAAGGCAATGGTAAATGTGGAATACTACCTGTTCTAACACGGTTTAGAGTTCTTCCTTATTTGGCAGTATCTTCAAACTAACTGGGTCCAGGATGGGGGTTATGGTTCAGTGAGTACAACATTTGTCACATAAGCATGAGGCTACGACTTTAGACTAGCACCCAAATAAAAAACCAAATATAGTACTACATGCTTGTAACCTCAGTGTGGAAGGAATGATATAGAAGGTCAATATATATCAAGAGGAGAAGTAATATGGGATTACAATCCAAGGACAACTTCTGACTCCATGCATGCATACACTAAGTGCATATATATATGAGACCTTCCGATCTCTGGTTTTAAATTTTTATTGTTTTTTATTGTTGTTACTTGTTTGATTGTTGATTTTTCATCTTAAACATTTTAACAGTCAAAGTAATTCATGGAATTCTGGAAAGATCTTCCACTCATAGAATTTTATTTTATACAATAAGAGTCACACTTGCTCCATTTTCTAGTTTACTTCAACATACAATTCCTATAGAGCCTTCATAATGCTTCAGAATTTCTCTCCCATATGCCTGCTAATGTCCATCAATTTCCTACATGTATGTCAGATTTATGTGTTCCTACTAGTACAATGGTCCCTCTGCTTTCTCTACATTCAGGCTTTATCTGAATGTAGTCATGAGTGAATTTGATAATGTAATAAAATAAAATAAAAGCTACTTGTATTATTTATTTTCTATTGTCTACTACTTTTTTAAAAATACACAAATTCTGTAGCAAGAAACACTAAACCTTTCAGGAGCTGGCTCTCTTCTACGTTTCTGAACTCATGTCGCTCTCGGCACCACTAACTCCCACTCACCCACCATGACACACAACTACAAACAAACCCATGTGAAGCAGTTTCACTCTCTTCGCATATCTTGATAGTGATATTCCTGATATTCCAGGCCATTGCATGTGTCTTTTCTTCTTCCTAGCACACCCTTTCATCTCTTTCTACACGTGAACTATTGCTCATTGCTTGAGACAATTCCAATGATAGTCTTTGGTAATGATTCTGACTGCAAAACCATGACGGCCATGATTCACCTGGCACTCCAGCAGCACTTGAAGCATGTCTGTCATTGAGATGATCATGTGTTCCGGTCATTTACATTCCTGTCTTCCATACTAACTACAGTTTTCATAAGGAAAACTGGCTGTGGTGTTTAAAACTCTGTACCCAAGAAACTGACACTGCCCCATTGCATATGATAACTTTTCCCCTTATAGACTAAACCATTTTTTCTGATTTTTTTTCAAATGAAAATACGAACACATAAGTGGAGTGTACATGTCTTGTATCTGTTTAATCAAACACAATAAATACTAGTATGAAAAGAAACTGATTTGTTTCATTACATGTTGAGATACAGTAAATGAGCACTGATAATATATTAGGCCGTAGTGAAAGCAATAATCGTTCCTAAGAAACAGGGTGTGCAATCAATATGTAGATTTAGAAATATGTTTAAAAAGCAAAGGTTATTTGTAGGAAAAAGTCATTAATTGTTTTTATAAAGAAACCTCTCTCTGTGGTACATATAGATCATTATTTTATAACTGGGAGACAAAGATATTTTGGGTGTCTCGGGCTTGGGAATGTCAAGTATCCATTGCCACATTATCTAGCAAGAAGCATCTAGAAGCAGATGTGTTATTTGAGGTAGAGAAGCATAGAGATGCTCTATATTTCATTACAGATGCTTTGCAGGATTGCAACCCTGTGGGACTCTCTGTTATCAATGCTGGAAAGCATTTAGTAAGATCTTAGTTATCCTGACAGCCAGGCAGATGTGCTCTATGCTAGAAAGATATGTTTTTAAAATATTTTATGTGATTCATATAAGTAAATAATGTGTTTTGTCAAATCCCCCCATTCCCTCCCTTTCAATTGCTCCTCTGTTGCTCCAACATTTTTCCTTCACAACTTGATGTTCTCTTTTTTAAAAAAAGAAAATTTTAGCATGGATTGAATCCACTTAGTGCTGCTACTGAAGGAAGGAAAAGCCCTCAAGACCTTCACCCTTAAAGAAACCCAACTTTCCTTATCTCAGCAGCTCTCAACTGCTTAGATGAGGGTGAGACTTCATGACCTTCTCCAAATCTGTGCTGAAGTTTGCTTAGATCTCTTGCATACTGTTCTGGGTTCATGTATGAAACTAACTATGCTGGCAAACACTGTGTTTGCTGAGGTCAACTATTCTGACTCTTTCTTTCTGTCTTTCTTTCCATATGATCACTGAGCCTTGGTAGGAAGGGCTATAATATACAGGTATCACTTAGAACTGAGCACTTGGCCACCTTTTATTCTCTGCATATTCAACGGTTGTGTATGTCCATAGTAAAGACTCATCTCCTTTCATAATGATATCATTTTTACAGTCTTCTGGTTTCAGCCTCCTCTCCACCACTGTAACAGCGAGAAGCAGTAGGCATCAGCATTGAAACACAGATTGCTTTTGCTACCTTGGTTATCTTTTAATCTTTTCACATAAATTCTTGCGTCTTTTGACATTCATCCATTGAAGAACTCCAGGTATTTAGCCTGAGACAAGAGTACTTCTTTCCCAAGTCCAGCTTCATTAGATGAGTTTCATATGTCTAATCTTTCCTTCAAGTTAACAACGGTGTAGGCAAAGGTAAAAACAAAGCATCGCAAGTGTCTAACATAAGACTAAATAGCTCAAGAAACATGAGCATCCAAAGACTAGAATATGAACGCCAAGAAAACATTATACTTAAAAGAGAAGAAGAATTTAGTTCTGTTTCCTGCTCAACAGTGCAGTAGCAGAAAAAAAAAATAGACATGTGAATGGAGGGCTACAGAGAGGCATGATGTTTGACACTGATAATCAGAGACTATGTAAAAATAATGATGTGCTATGAAAACGAAAAGCATAATTATGCTTCCAAGTGATCACGTTTTTCTATTTTGTACATTTAATAATGTTGCCTTGGCTAAATGGAGTTATATGCACATTTTCTGGGCAGAATAAAAGTTAATTTACATAAAATCTTATAAAATGTTTGGACATTTGAAAAGCTCACTATCTTGTCATATCCATTTCAAAAGCCTAACCATCTAGGCTTTTATAGGGCTAATATAGGGCTGAATCAACTACTATTCTAATGTAAAATTGTATTATATATATTTACTATATATAATGATGGATTTCATAGAAGTAGGTTAGGTAGTTTGACTATATGCAACTCTGAGCTTCCCTTTGAATCATGTGATTTGTAAATCATAGTAAATTTTCAGTCATCACAATTGGTATGTATCATAGTTTGATCTCTGTTGCTCTGATGAACATCATGAACAAAAGCAATTTAGAGAAGGAAATGGTTTATTTGGCTTATACTTCCAGGTCACAATACACTACTGAGGGAAGTCAGAACAGGAATTCAAACAGAACTGAAAAAGCAACCATGGAGAAATGTTGTTATATAGCATATAATAATCTGCTCATGGTTAGAACCACCCACAGTAAGCCCTCCAATCAACAATGAAAACAATTCCTCACAGAAATGACCACAGGCCCAGGTGATAGAGATAATTCCTGAGTTAAGGCTTCCTCTTCTCTGGTGACAGTAGGCCAAGGAAGTTGACAAATAATCTAACCAACACCACGAGCCATGTTTTTTCAGATACTTGGTGTCAATTAATAATACCAAATAATTTATAATTTTCAAAACTTCAGTAAACAACCAAGAAGGATATATTGTTTCTAATAAGCCTGTAGCTACACCCAAGTCTTCACGTTGTTCATATTCTAGGCTAATGCAACTTTTGCTGCCACTCCTCAGAATCTTTCCTCTTTCCAGCATTCTGCCATCATTAGCCTATGTCACATCTCTTTGCTAAACATCTACCAGTATTCCCATCACATTTAGCTCAGATGACAACATCTCCATCAGCCTTATGTAGCTCTAATTTCAACGTCACCTTAGGTGAAGTATAGCATATGCCATTTCAAAACCCCCAAGAGCTTTCTTTACAGGACCAACAAATGTTGTTCAGCTTTGCTGGTATGTGTAGCTCCTTCACTAGATGACAAACATTCTCATGGCACATTAAGAGCTACTTAAAATTTGTACCAATATTACAAAACTCTTAAGAAGAAAATATGTAGACAAATCTCTGTAGAATTGAGTGGGCTATTAATTTCTCAGATATAAAATCAAGAGTGTAAACAATGAAACAAAAAACATAGAAAAAATGAACTTCATTAAAAACTGAAATATTTTAATGGTAAAATTTTAATATGTATATCATATTAATATAAATATATTACGTATAATATATGTATGCATTGTAGTGTGGGAAAATCAAACCCAGGGTTTCCAGGATGCTGGCTGCATATGCTCCTACTGAATTACATGCACAACCAAATATAGACTATTTGTAAAACTAAAAAGTAAAAATTCTATATCTGAAAAAAGAAACTTGCAACTCCAATATATAAATTTATCGTAACTCAATAGCAAAGAATGCCATTTACATGTGAACAACAAATTTAAGCAGACATTTCTTTTTTTTATTTTTTTTTATTAACTTGAGTATTTCTTATGTACATTTCAAATGTTATTCCCTTTCCCGGTTTCCAGGCAAACATCCCCCTAACCCCTCCCCCTTCCCTTCTTTATGGGTGTTCCCCCCCCTTCCCCCGTTACCGCCCTGCCCCCAACAATCACGTTCACTGGAGGTTCACTCTTAGCAGGACCTAGGGCTACCCCTTCCACTGGTGATCTTACTAGGCTATTCATTGCTACCTATGAGGTCAGAGTCCAGGGTCAGTCCATGCATAGTCTTTGGGTAGTGGCTTAGTCCCTGGAAGCTCTGGTTACTTGTCATTGTTCTTCATATGGGGTCTCGAGCCCCTTCAAGCTCTTCCAGTCCTTTCTCTGATTCCTTCAACGGGATTCCCGTTCTCAGTTCAGTGATTTGCTGCTGGCATTCGCCTCTGTATTTGCTGTATTGTGGGTGTGTCTCTCAGGAGAGATCTACATCCGGCTCCTGTCGGCCAAGCAGACCTTTTTTTTTTTTTTAAGATTTATTTATTATAAGTACACTGTAGCTGTCTGCAGACACACCAGATCTCATTACAGATGGTTGTGAGCCACCATGTGGTTGCTGGGATTTGAACTCAGGACCTCTGGAAGAGCAGTCAGTGCTCTTAACCGCTGAGCCATCTCTCCAGCCCCCAAGCAGACATTTCTTAAAGGAATGATTGAACTATATGAATGACTGAGACATGCAATAAAAGATATTCAGTATAATAAGTCTTTAAGGAAATGTAAAACCAAAGCCATAATGGCATATTTCACATTTACTAACATGATTATAATAAAGCAGAAAATAGCAAGTGTTGGGTGTATTCAGAAACATTAGAACCTTCAATCTAGTCTAGGGAAACATATGGCATAGTCACTGAGAAAGCAGTTTGGCAGTTTTCCAAATGGTTAGAGGAGATACTCTGTGAATTGTCAATCTCATTTCCAATAAAAAGAACATCTGACCCAAGGAGAGTGAACACATGTACCCTCAGAGACCTGTATATGCAGACTTCACAAGAGCAAGTGTTGCAGAATATAAAAGGCAGGAATAATTCATATAGATATGAACTTGTAGATGGGTAATTACATGTGGTTTACCCATAAAATGGAATATTACTAGACCAGGAAAGAAATGACATTTTTACACACTCTTTAACATAGCTAGATTTCACAGATGGTAAAGAAAAGAAACCAAGAAGAAAGAAAGTGCATGCTGTGTGTAACTGAAAGACACCCTTAAAAGAATGTAAATCCCGAAGGTAACTTCTTGGGCATTTTTGCACAAAGTAATGAAAATTCTCTGTTTGTCTTCCACTGGGAGACAGCTGGTCTCCCAAGAATGCTGACACACAGACTTACAGGAGCCATTGTAAAAGACAGCAAGACCAGCTAACAACAGAGATAATCAAATGCCCAAAGGCAAGTACAAGAACATAAGCAACAGAAACCAAGGCCACTTGACATCTTCAGAACTCAGTTCTCCCACCACAAGTCCAGGATACCCCAACACACCAGAAAAGAAAGATTCTGATTTAAAATCCCATGTCAGGATGATGTTAAATGACATTATGAAGGATATAAATAAATTCCTTAAGGAAATACAGGACAGCAAAGGTAAATATGTAGAAGCCCTTAAAGGAAACACAAAAATCCCTTAAAGAATTACAGGAAAGCACAACCAAACAGGTGAAGGGATTGAACAAAACCATCCAGAATCTAAAAATGGAAAGAGAAACAATGAAGAAATCACAAAGGGAGACAACCCTAGAGATAGAAAACCTAGGAAAGAGATCAGGAGTCATAGATGCAAGCATCACTAACAGAATACAAGAGATAGAAGAGAGAATCTCAAGGGCAGAAGATACCATAGAAAACATCCACATAACAGTCAAATAAAATGCAAAACACAAAAAGTTCCTAATGCAAAACATCCAGGAAATACAGGACACAATGAGAAGATCAAACCTAAAGATAAAAGGTATAGAAGAGAGCAAAGATTCCCAACTTAAAAGGCCAGTAAACATCTTCAACAAAACTATAAAACAAAACATAATCTAATCCAAAGGAAAAGATGTCCATAAACATGCAAGAATCCTAAATAACTGCAAATAGATTGGACCAGAAAAGAAATTTCTCTTGTCACATAATAGTCAAAATACCAAATACACAAAACAAAGAAAGAATATTGAAAGCAGTAAGAGAATAAGGTCAAATAACATATAAGAGCAGACATATCAGAATTACACGAGACTTCTCAGTAGAGTCTAAGAAAACTAGAAGACTCTGGGCAGATGTCATACAGACCCAGAAAATAAACTTCAGCCCAGGTTACTATATCCAGCAAAACTCTCCATTACTATAGATGGGGAAACCAAGTTATTCCAGGAAAAAACCAAATTTACACAATATCTTTCCACAAATCCAACCCTACAAAGGATAATAGATGGAAAGCTGCAACACAAGGAGGGAAGCTACACCCTAGAAAAAGCAAAAAAGTAATCTTTCAACTAGCCCAAAAGAAGATAGCCACCTAAACGTAATTCCACCTCTAACAACAAAAATAATAGGAAACAATAATCACTGGTCCCTAATATATCTCAGCATTGATGGACTTACTCCCCAATAAAAAGGCATAGACTAACAGACTGAATGCATAAACAGGACCCAGCATTTTGCTGCATATGCTAAACACACCTCAAAGAGAAAGACCGACACTTCCTCAGAGTAAAAGGCTGGGAAAAAAGTTTCCAAGCAAATGGTCACAAGAAACAAGCTGGAGTAGCCACTTTACTGACATTCTTTTTTTTCTTCTTCTTCTTCTTTTTTTTCAGAGCTGGGGGCCGAACCCAGGGCCTTGCGCTTGCTAGGAAAGCGCTCTACCATTAAGCTAAGTCCCCAACTCTGGAGTAGCCATTTTAATATCAAATAAAATCAACTTTCAACCAAAAGTTATCAAAACAGATAAGGCAGGACCCTTCACACTCATCGAAGGAAAAATTCATCAATATGAACTCTCGATTATGCAAGGGCACCCACATCCATAAAAGAATCTTTACTAAAACTCAAAGCATGCATTGCACCTCACAAAATAACAGTGGGAGACTTCAACACTCCATTCTCAGCAATGGACAGATCATGGGAACAGAAAATAGAGACACAGTAAAACTAACAGAAGTTATGAACCAAATGAATTTAACAGATGTCTATAAAACATTTCATCCTAAAACAAAACAAAAATATACATCTTCTTCTCAGCACCTCATAGTACCTTCTCCAAAACTGGCCATATAATCAAGACAAAACAGGCCTCAACAGACACAACATGATAGTAATAATCCCATGCATCCTATCAGATCACCGTGGAATAAGGCTTGTCTTCAATAAAAACAAAAACAGCAGAAAGACCACATATACATGGAAGTTGAACAATGCTCTACTCAATGATAACTTAGTCAAGGTAGAAATAAAGAAAGAAATTAAAGAGGTTTTAGAATTTAATGAAGATGAAGGCACAACATACCCAAACCTATAGGACACAACGAAAGTACTGCTAATAGGAAAACTCATAGCTCTCAGTGCCTCCAAAAAGAAACAGGAGAGAGCATACATAAGAAGCACCTTGACAGCACATCTAAAAGTTCAAGCACAAAAAGAAGCAAATAAGCCCAAGAGGAGAGGATGGCAGGAAATAACCAAACTCAGAGCTGAATTCAACCAAGTAGAAACAAAAAGAACTAAATAAAGAATCAACAAAACCAAGAACTGGTTCTTTGAGAAAATCAACAAGATACATAAACCCTTAGCCAGGATAACCAGAGGGAACAGAGACAGTATCCAAATTAACAAAATCAGAAATGAGAAGGGAGACATAACAACAAAATCTGAGGAAATCTAAAATAACATCAGATCCTACTACAAAAGCCTTTACTCAACAAAACTGAAAATATGGAGAAAATAGACAATTTTCTAGACAAATACTAGGTACCAAAGTTAAATCAGGAACAGATAAACCATCTAAACAACCCCATAACTCCTAAAGAAATAGAAACAGTTATTAAAAGACTCCCAACCAAAAAGAGCCCAGGTCCAGATGGGTTTCGTGCAGAATTCTATCAGACCTTCATAAAAGACCTAATACCAATACTCTACAAACTATTCCACAAAATAGAAAGAGAAAGAACACAACGCAATTCATTCTATGAAGCCACAATTACACTTATACCTAAATCACACAAAGACCCAACAAAGAAAGAGACCTTGAGACCAATTTCCCTTATGAATATTGATGCCAAAATACTCAATGGTCACAGAAAATGTGGTACCTCTACACAATGGAATACTACTCAGCTAACAAAAACAATGACTTTATGAAATTCATAGGCAAATGGATGGAACTGGAAAATATCATCCTGAGTGAGGTAACCCAATCATAACACACATGGTATGCACTCATTGATAAGTGGATATTAGCCCAAATGCTCGAATTACCCTAGATGCACAGAACACATGAAACTCAAGAAGGATGACCAAAATGCGAATGCTTCACCCCTTCTTTAAAAGGGGAACAAGAATACCCTTAGGAAGGGATAGGGAGGCAAAGTTTAGAACAGAGGCTGAAGGAATGTCCATTCAGAGCCTGTACCACATGTGGCCCATACATATACAGCCACCAAACTAGATAAGATGGATGAAGCAAAGAAGTGCAGGCTGATAGGAACTGGATGTAGATCTTTCCTGAGAGACACAGCCAGAATACAGCAAATACATAGGCTGGATATAAAATCAACTCAAACAAATCAGTAATCTTCCTCTACTCAAAGGATAAACAAGCTGAGGAAGAAATAGGGAAACGACACCCATTGCAATAGTCAAAAATAGTATAAAATACCTTGGGATGACTCTAACCAAGCAAGTGAAAGATCTGTATGACAAGAACTTCAAGTCTCTGAAGAAAGAAACTGAAGAAGATCTCAGAGGATGGAAAAGTCTCCATGCTCATGGATTGGCAGGATTAATATAGTAAAAATGGCCATTTTGCCAGAAGCAATCTATGGATTCAGTGCAATCTCCAACAAAATTCCAGCTCAATTCTTTATAGAGTTAGAAAGAACAATTTGAAAATTCATTTGGAATAACAAAAAACCCAATATAGTGAAAATTATCCTTAACAATAAAAGAACGTCTAAGAGAATCACCATCCCCGACCTGAAGTTGTATTACAGATGGATCCATTCTTATCACCCTGTACAAAAACCAACCCCAAGTGGCTCTTGGACCTCCACACAAAACCAGATACACTGAAACTAACAGAGGAGAAAGTAGGGAAGAACCTCTAACACATGGGCACAGGGGAAATTTCCCTTAAGAGAACACCAATGACTTATGCTCTAAGATCAAGAATCGACAAACGGGACCTCATAAAACTGCAAACCTTCTGTAAGACAAAGGACACTGCCATTAGCACAAACTGGCAACCAACAGAATGGGAAAAGATCTTTACCAATCCTACATCCAATAGAAGGCTAATATCCAATATATACAAGTAACTAAAGAAGTTAGACTCTAGAGAATCAAATAACCATTTAAAAGAATGGACTACAGAAGTAAGCAAAGAATTCTCAACTGAGGAATATCGAATGGCCAAGAAGCATCTAAAGAAATGTTCAACATCCTTAGTCATCAGGGAAATGCAAATAAAAACAACCTTGAGATTCTACCTCACACCAGTCAGAATTGCTAAGATCAAAAACTCAGGTAACATCAGAAGCTGGTGAGGATGTTGAGAAAGAGAAATACTCCTCCATTGTTGGTGGGATTGCAAGCTAGTACAGCTACTCTCAAAATCAGTCTGAAGATTCCTCAGAAAATTGGACATAGTACTACCTGAGGACCCAGCTAAGCCACTGGTGGGCATACACCCAAAAGAAGCTTCAACATATAACAAGCACACATGCTCCACTATGTTCATAGCAACCTTATTTATAATAGCCAGAAGCTGGAAAGAACCTAGATGTCCCTCAACAGAAGGATGGATATAGAAAATGTGGTTCATCTACACAATAGTGTATTACTCAGCTATTAAAAACAATGACTTCATGAAATTCTTAGGCAAATGGATGGAACTTGACAATATCATCCTGAGTGAGATAACTCAATCCCAAAAGAACACACATGGTATGCGCTCAGTGTTAAGTGGATATTAGCCCCAAAGCTCAGAATACCACAAACCTCATTAAGATCAAGAAGAAGGAAGATCGAAGTGTGGAGGCTTCAGACCTTCTTAGAAGGAAGAACAAAAATACTCACAGGAGGAAATATGGCGACAAAGTGTGGAGAAGAGACTGAAGGAAAGGCCATCCAGAGACTGCCCCACATGGGGATGTATCCCATATACACCCACTAAACCCAGACAATATTGTGGATGCCAAGAAATGCATGCTGACAGGAGGCTGATACAGCTCTCTCCTGAGAGGCTCTGCCAGAGCCTGACAAATACAGAGGTGGATGCTCACAGCCAACCATGGAACTGAGAACAGGGTCTCCAATGGAGGAGCTAGAGAAAGGACTGAAGAGGGTAAAGGGATTTGTAACCGCATAAGAAGAACACAATATCAAACAACCAGAGCCAGCACCCCCCCACCAGCTCCCAGGGACTAAATCACCATCCTAAGAGAACAAAGGGATGGACCTATGGCTCCATCTGCATTTGTATAGAGGATAGCCTTATTAGGCATAAATGGGAGGAGAGGCCCTTGGTCCTGTCAAGGCTTGATGGCCCAGTGAGTAAGAATATCAGGATGGGGAGGTGGGAGGGAGTGGGTGGGAGGAGGGCTGAGGGTATAGCAGGTTTCTGGAGGGGAAACCAGAAATTGGGATAACATTTAAAACGTAAATAAAAAATGCAATAAAAAGTTCTAAAATTATGTTGTGATGATAATTACATGGTATTATGAAAACACTAAGACATTGAATTATATATCTTGATTGACTTTACAGTCTATGAATTGCAATATCAACAGAAATTATAAACATTTACATACATAATATGTGGATACATATACAAATATGTACATTACTCAGATACAAACTGATCAATAATAGGTAATCATACCCATGTTTGCTAGTGAAATCTAAATCACATTCTTGAATGGTATAGCACAAACTTTCTGAGACCCACCCTCTTAACCACTGCATTTTCTACAACATCTCTGTGATTCAATTTCTCTTGAGGTCCAGTGAATCTCCCCCAAGTATCTATCTTATTCCCTGTAAGCTAATTATAATATGCGGCAGCAGTTCGGCACTCTTAAAGATAATTACTTTTAAATATTTCTTGACAGGTAATAGTCATTACTTGTGTAATGGATAAGATCTTTGGTTATTTAGTGGATCTTCTTAAGCCTATTTCACTTAACAAGTACAAAGAAGCTACTATTTAGTTCTAGAATTAGATTAATAGATATTATCTATTCGTCTGACTAATACATTGAGCACCAATTCAAAAGTTTTGCCTCAAGGATCTTATAGTCTAATAAGGAAAATGAAAAGGCAAGTGGATGGGAAATGGTTCTGCCTTTTTAAAATTACAGATATTTATATATTCTTTTTTAAAAGATAAGTAGGCAATGATATTGCAGCATACTGACTTGTTCTGAGAAAAAGGTACAGAGTAAATACATGGAGCACAAGAACTCAGAAGAAACAGCATCCTGAGGCACAACCTCCAAACCATCTATCTTCCTCTACAGAGTAAAACACTCAAACTTAGCACCAGGAATAGGATGGGACCATGAACCACCTACCATGAAATTAGTTAGTCCAGGCCACAGGAATAGCTAGTACATGAGGTAGAGTTTCCTACCAATTGAGAATACATAATGTCCATCTGAACTTAAATTTTGGATAAGCTACAAATATTTTAATACGATTTGTATTAATTCTTTGAAAACTTCATGTAATATGTTTTGGTAATCTCTCATTCTTCAACTAGTTTTAGATCTCCTCCCACTTCCTTGCCCACCCAACTTTCTGTTGCTCTCTCATCTTTTTTAATTCCAACATATATGTGGTTTCATAGTGCTGGAATTGTTGAGAAAAGTATTTGTAGGTCAATCCAGATTGGGAAAGATAGCTATGATGGTGATTATGCTGATTCATTCATCCAGGCATGCATTTATTCGTTCATCAAATATGTATTCAACTCTGAGTAAGTAAAAAGAATTGTACTATGCTCTGATGACAGAGGAAAAACATAAAACCAGGCACAGACAGCTCTAGTACTCCACATAATTTGACTGAGTGGGAAAAAATACTAGAAAAAACATTGGTCACAAGTAATCGGGGTTACGGTGACCCTGATTAACATTGGATGGAATTTTTCTACAAAGCAATAAAGATTTCTAAGACCAAGGTCCACACAGGAACCAGAAGAGCTGACCTGACCAGAGAAACAAGAAAGAGCTCTTATGATCAGTAAACTTGAGATATAATCCCTCAGTGAAGGAAAGCAGTGAGGAAAGCATGTAGGAGCAAGAAAGAGATTCTATGAATGAATGGTTGATGTCATGAGGGACTGCGGTACGTTAATAGAACTGAGATCATACAGTGTTATTAGTACAGGAGAAATGGATTACTTAGAGGTTTATATAAAAACTTCAGATTGTAGTCAACTACTTTAAGCAGATGTAGGACGTGGTATGACTCTGAGTGCCCTGGAGAGATGTGGTGGGGAGCTAAAGCAGAACCCGGGAGATGGGTGGAGACCATTTGTTTCAATCAATTAAACTTATTGTGGACTTGTGTTACTTCTATGCACCATTGGGCACAATCTGCAGCATCTTTTTTAATCTCAACAAATAAAAATCCTGAATAGGAGCCTGAAGCACACCAAGGAAGTGACAAGCCCTCCCTGCTCAGCCAACTGAACTGCCTCAGTGACTCCCTCCAATTAACTGTATGACTGACCAAGTCCTTTATTCTCCCAAAGCCCTCGTTAGTTTCGTCACATATAAAAGGAGAATAATATCCACCTCATAGGTTGTGGAAAGGCATATAAAGAGGCAAGCTATGAATCAGCCTTGGATGAAGATAATTATCTAGTTAGCATCATTATATCATTATTACTTAACATTATAACTGCTTATTACATCACAACCTCACCTGATGGAAAATAATAATAACTTTTGAACAGTTTCCAATGAGCTAAAATTACTTGGAATATGAAGCCACAGAGGCTTGTAACGTGAGATATAACTGAAAAGGAAATAGACTAAAATTCCAGGTAGCTCTCTGAATATCAGTTTCTTCATTTCTCCACACAGTTTTATTGTTCCTGCTTACATTATACAGAATGCAAAAAATAGCATATGATAAATACTGAATTATGTACTCAATTGATATAAACCTGTGTCCTTTCTCATCTCCAATCTTGGACCTGGCAGAAGGTTAGTTTTTCTAGATAAAACGATGAGTGTGTTTGGTCTTTCTGGGCTTGTGTCTTGTGAGGGAGTCACAGTCTACTCCATGGAGTGTGTAGAACCCAAATGAGACCACACTGTCTAGAAGAACTGTGAAAATCAACTAGAGAAAACTCCAGATAACCACATTGATTAAGCCAATTAAAAGTGAGTCCTTTATTAGCCAGCAAACAAGAACAGGCTCATGCTTCAAAAATCTTTTAGTGAAGGGTACCGTGTTTTAAGGTCAAAAACCACAAACAGCATAATTTACATCAAAATTAGGTGAGGGTCAGAGTAACTTTGAAACATTCATTTCTGGCAAATACAGTAATTATATTATACAAAGCAATGCTATTTTACTTATACTATCCTCAGGTATATTAGTTTAGGTTAAGTTTGTATAAATATCAATTAGTTTAGTGAATACATCTGGACCATGGTCAAGATCCTGGAAATATCAAATTTTCTGCCAAGGCAGCTGTGACTGTTGGGAGGTGGAGTAGAGGGCAGAGAACTATTCAAATACACAAAATGGAGTCAAGACAATATGGCTTTAGGACAATGATTAGCACTGTGTGTGTCCAGAGATGCAAAGGAGGGGTATGTGGATTTGTGCATGTGTGGGTGGCAAGATTGTGTCACAGTTCTTTAAAATCTTGGGTCACAGAGGGGTAGCAGAAGTACCAAGTTAGAAGAGTTTGTGTGGAACTCAGGGAAGAAGTTTTAGCATCCCAAATTCTAAGATTAAAGAATCTAAGGGAAGGTTAGTTCAGAGGCAAGTCAATGCTAACTTACATCTTATTATTGCTTCTCCCCACAGAAATGGCAACAACAACCCCTGGAGCCATGGCAGCAGCAGGGAGTGCCCAGATGGTTCACACAAACATGGCTAAGGCTAAGGTGCAGACATACTGGGGAAAAGACAGGACTCAGATACCAATTACCAGCCCTCAAACTCCTGTGACTCTCAGAGAGGAAGCTATATAGTAGGGGGAGCCTAGGGGTATTTGACTGAGCCCTGATGCAGGGATTTTTTTCTTTTTTTTTTTAACTTGAGTATTTCTTATTTACATTTCGATTATTATTCCCCTTCCCGGTTTCCAGGCCAACATCCCCCTAATCCCGCCCCCTCCCTTCTATATGGGTTTCCCCTCCCCATCCTCCCCCCATTACCACCCTACCCCCAACAATCATGTTAACTGGGGGTTCAGTCTTGGCAGGACCAAGGGCTTCCCCTTCCACTGTGCTCTTACTAAGCTATTCATTGCTACCTATGAGGTTGGAGTCCAGGGTCAGTCCATCTATAGTCTTTGGGTAGTGGCTTAGTTCCTGGAAGCTCTGGTTGGTTGACATTGTTGTTCTTATGGGGACTCAAGCCCCTTCAAGCTCTTTCAGCCCTTTCCCTGATTCCTTCAATGGGGGTCCTGTTCTCAGTTCAGTGGTTTGCTGCTGGCATTCGCCTATTCTGTATTTGCTGTATTCTGGGCTGTGTCTCTCAGGAGAGATCTACATCCGGTTCCTGTCAGCCTGCACTTCTTTGCTTCATCCATCTTATCTAGTTTGGTGGCTGTATATGTATGGGCCACATGTGGGGCAGGCTCTGAATGGGTGTTCCTTCTGCCTCTGTTCTAAACTTTGCCTCCCTATTCCCTCTCAAGGATATTCTTGTTCCCCATTTAAAGAAGGAGTGAAGCGTTCGCATTTTGGTCATCCTTCTTGAGTTTCATGTGTTCTGTGCATCTAGGGTAATTCAAGCATTTGGGCTAATACCCACTTATCAGTGAGTGCATACCATGTGTGTTTTTCTGTGATTGGGTTAGCTCACTCAGGATGATATTTTCCAGTTTCATCCATTTGCCTATGAATTTCATAAAGTCATTGTTTTTGATAGCTGAATAGTATTCCATTGTGTAGATGTACCACATTTTCTGTATCCATTCCTCTGTTGAAGGGCATCTGGGTTCTTTCCAGCTTCTGGCTATTATAAATAAAGCTCTGATGCAGGGATTTTAGACAGCACTTTGGGGGAGTATGAATGGGGCCAACACCATTGATGATCCTGCTGACAGAAGATTCTGGATAAAATTCAGTTAACTGGAGAAACAGAAAAAAATTATGTTAATTCACTACCCCAACGATTAAGTCTTATTATTCTTTTGTTCCTAGATGTTATATAAAACTACCTTGACAAGCTGACTGATTGTCCACCATCTACAAAAAGGTTCAAAAACTGATACTTTAGGAAAATAAGTCTTAATATTCTCTTTCTTCCCCTCAATGTTGCCTACAATAGATGATTCTGACTTCCTTCTAAATGGGCTACAAGGTCAGCCTATATTCAAAGGAAACAGATGAGTTGTTCATTTTCTGATCTCTGATATCAAGGTGGTGGTGGTGGTATGCCATATCCTAAACATTGGTTTTCTAACAGCTGAAGAACAAATAGTGATTCTGAAAACCAAGGCTCTTTAATTGTACCGTCTTTCACAGCTCCCAGCTCCCAATAACTACTTCGTCTTTCTACGTCTTATTCTGTCCATCTCTTTTTTGCCAAATATTTACTTGACTTAATAGAAAAAGAAGAGTCTATGATAAGGAACATGGGCAGAAGACCAAGCAACATAACACTGAAGCCCTTTTATTTGGGGCTTACTGTCTTCCCAGTAATGGGGCAGTGCCTGTATAGATCACTTTCAGTGCTGGAAAAGGGTGATTCTTCTCTATTCCCAGCACTTGAAGTCCTGGAAGCCCCTTAAAGCCAAGAGAAAACTTGGAAGACAGGGATGCCTAAGTATCTGTTCACAGGCCTGTTGTGGATAGCCATTCCATGATCATGTATTCATTTATTCACTAATTCAATAAACATGCATCCTCTATTTTGGTCCTGGCTTTTGTCATAAAGATTACATAAGTTGCCTTGAGGACATAATATATAAACAATGTACAGTAAAACATTCTAAGTGTTCACATGACCCAGGTATGAACGCCTAAGAAGCTATTATACTAGGACAATGTCACACCTAGTTGTATACCTTTCTGCTTTTCCAAATAAAAACTGTTTGGGGCAGAATTGTTGCTAGAATTTCCTCTCCTTCATTCACCTGATGTGGATACAAACCTAAGAGCTAGATCTTTCTGGAGTCAAATTTGGGTGACTACAAACAGCCCAAGCATATGTATTTAGGTTACTCCAGTTTCCAGGTTCCAATGTAGAAGCAGTTTCAGAGTTTTTTTTTAATAACAAAACAAAGAAAGTTATAAACCATGAACTTTTTTCAAATACACTGGTAAAAATGTTAGAAGGTCCCAGTCAGGCAAAGATGCCTCTGTTACTTTCTGACTATATTCTTAACCTTTTGATTGGTAGAGAATATAATTTTGTCTTAATATATTTTAAGGGTTTTATCTGTTTGTCAGGGTGTTAGGTCTGATATAGAGATGGGTGGTTTAGAGGTGGTTCTTTGGGGAGCTCTGGATTTACAACAATCTAAACTCCCCACAGTCACTGAAAGTTAGTTTGTCAGACTTTGAGACACAGCTTCTTCACAGGAATTCTTACTCTAGTAGCCTTAAAGAACTGATTGCCTAACTGAATAAAGCATGAATGATTTGGGACTTTTTAGAACCATGGGTGAGGCCAGTGTCTCAGCACACTGTTATTTGAGATTTAGGAATTCCCCGAAGGAAACACAGTAGGTCCAATGCAAAATGGTCTTTGGATGCAATCACATCTTAGTGTTCCAATAATGTTACTTTAACTGTGAATAGAGGCCTAAGGGAATCACATGTGGGTGGCGTGTAAGGTAAATAAGCAGATAGGGAGAAGGGGTGAAGCTAAGTTCACTGACAAGAAACAATGACTCAAGCAGGGACCAGAAGAGAGCCTGAGGCATTGTAGAATTGAGATATAGGCAGCATTATAAGGTGTTTTGGAAATGTAAGATATTGACAAATGCTCTTTAGTTATCAGAGATACTGTTGGCCTTAGTTTTAAAACAAGATGAAAGGGTCAAGAATGTAAAAATGTGAGTGTTGGTATGCATCACATATGAGATATATCTGAAATTGGAAAGAAAATTACTTAATTAATAAGAATGTAATTTTGTTCTACCTTAGAATGAACACTCGCTAAGTAAATGATGAGGAAACCCCTTGTGCTGAGGGATTCAAAAGCAAGTGACAATGTGATTTCCTACTTAGAGAATCCCTGGGTGCTACCTGTTCTGTGAGAGGGCACATGACTCAGAGCCATAAGGAAGATATGGAACTACATGATATACTGAGACAGAAGCCAGCATGAGTACCAGGATCAAAGATAAGTTGGGATTCTTAGCTCTTGTGTATGTATATCAGATGAGAAAAGAAAAGAAGTGATATATAGAACAGTCGGAATTCAATCAAAACAAGTAAAAGGGAGATTCATTATTCAAGCAGACAAGATTTGATGATCCAGACTCCCCATATCCTCTCCCATCCCAGACCTCCAGCTAGGAACCAGAGGTTCTCTCTCTTCCCCTGCTGATTTCCATTCTCACTCCCAGGCCTCTCTTACCCTCCCTTCCCCACACCTGATCTACATCCCATTCCTCTCCTCGCCTTCTCTCCTACCCAATTCCCTTTCTGCATCAATCTCTGATGGTGACTACTTAGTTTCCCATTCTGAGTGAGAGTCACACATCTTCCCTTGGGATATTATTATCCAGTTTCTTAGAGTATGTGGATTGTAGCATGGTTATCCTGCACTTTAAGGCTGATGCACACTTATGAGTACATACCACATGTGTCTTTCTGGGTCTGGGTCACCTCACTCAAATGATATTTTCAAGTTCCATCCATTCAACTGCAAAATTCATGATATCTTTGAATTTTGTAGCTGAATGTATCCCATTATGTAAATGTACCACATTTTCTTTATCCATTCTTCAGTTGAGGGACATTTAGGATATTTCTAGTTTCTGGCTGTTCTGAATAAGGATGATCTGAACATAGTTGAGCAAGAGTTCCTGTAATAATATGGGGACATCTTTTGGGTATATGCCCAGGAGTGATACAGCTGGATTTTGGGGTAGAACCATTTCCAGTTTTCTGAGAAACTGCCCAATTGAATTTCAAAGTTGGTACACAGGTTTGCCTTCCCACCAGCAATGGAGAAGTGTTCCCTTTGCTCCATACCCTCACCAGCATGTGCTATCAATTGAATTGTTTTTATCTTAGTCGATCTGATGGGTAGGAATTTTATGTTCAGTCATCTTGATTTGCATTACCCTGATGAACGAAGACTCATTAAGTGCTTCTTGACTGTTTGAGTATCCTTTGTTTAAAATACTCTATTTAGCTCTGTACCCCAATTTTTAATTGGGTTATGAGATTGTTGATGTATTGTTTCTTGAGTTCTTCATAAATTTTGCAAATTAGCCCTCTATCTGATGTATGGTTGGTGAAGATCCTTTCCTATCTGTTGGGTGACATTTTGCCCTTAGATTCCTACCAGAGGGGAATACAGAGACTGAAATGGCCACCTCCTATAGCCAGGCAGGACATCCGGGGGGGGGACATTAGTCCACCCACAAAATCTTAAACCCAAATTTTTCCTTGCCTATAAGATATTCAGGTATAAAGATGGAGCAGAGACTGGAGGAGGAGCCAATTAATGACTGCCCCAACTTAAGACTCATCCGACATGAGAAAGCCAATCCCTGATACTATTAATAATACTCTGCTATGGTAACCATAGCATAACAGACAGGAACCTAGCATCATTGTCTCCTGAGAGGCTTCATCCAGCAGCTGAAGTAGGCAGATGCAGAGACCCACAGCCAAATGTCAATCAGAGCCCAGGGAGTCTTGTGGAAGAATAGAGGATAAAAGTGATCAAGTCAGAGGGGTCAAGGATATCACAAGAAGACCCACAAAGCCAACCAACCTGGGACCATGTTTGCACACAAAGCGTGAGCCAACAACCAGGGAGCATGTAGGAGCTGAAGTTAGACCCATATTTGTAGCAAGTATACAGCCTAGAGTTCATGTGGTTTCCCTAATGAATGGAATGGGACTGTTTCAGTCTCTGTTACCTGTCATTGCACTCACTTCATGCTACTTGGATGGACTGATTCGAGTTCAGTGGGCAAGAATGTGCCTAGACCTGCTGGGACTATATGCCCCAGAGTGGGCTGGTACCCAGAGGGGATCCCCCTTCTCTGAGAAGAAGAGGAGGGGGCAATCAAGGATTTGTAAGGGCGGGGCTTGGAAGAGAGGAGGAAAGGGGACTATGATCAGGATACAGGAAACACACTTCAGCAATAAAGATAGGCATTACCTCAGAGTAAAGGGCTGGGAAATGTTTTCCAAGCAAATGACCCAAAAATCAAGCTGGAGTAGCCATTCTAATATCTAATAAAATAGATGTTAATCAAAAGTAATCAAAAAGATGGGAAAGAACACTTCATACACATTAAAGGAAAAGCTTGCCAAGATGACATCTCAATTCTGAACATATATACCCCAAACATAAACACAAACACATTTGTAGATGAAACACTATTAAAACTTAAATCATACATTAAACCCTGCACATTAATGATGGGAGACTTCAACACCCCACTCTTACCAATTGACAGGTCATCCAGACAAAAACTAAACAGAGAATTAATAAAACGAACAAGAGATTATTAATCAAATGGACCTAACAGATATTTACAAAACATTTCACCAAACACAAAAAATATACCTTCTCAGAACCCCATGAAACCTTCTCCAAAACTGAGCATACAAAACAAGCCCCAACAGATACAAGAAAACTGAAATAACCCCTTGTATCTTATCAGACCACTATGAATTAAAGTTGAACATCAACAACAACAGAAACACCAGAAAGCCTACATTCTACTTGATGTTCTCTGGGCCAGGAAAGAAATAAAGAAATAAAACAAAAACAATAAGAAATAAAGAAATAAAGACTTTCTAGTATTCAATGAAAATGATTCAAAGAATGTCTCCTTCAGTCAGCTTCTTCGACATTATCTGTATTTCTGGAGAAACTGATTTTAAGATGAAAGAAAGACAAAAGTCATTATTTTATCTCTCAATGAATGAGTTTAAGAAAATGGTAGATAAGAAGGAAAATGACTATATTAAGAATTATGAGAATCAGGTATTGAAGGAGGAACGGTGGTGGCCACATTTGTATAAATGCTAGGGGCTGCATAACCACAAAGGCAACTCCTGCAGGAAGACCTAACTGAAGACTGCTGAGCGACCAAGGATTGTTGACACAGATAATGCCTGCAAATCAGGAACTGCTGTTTGGAAGAGATGCTTTCTTGGGAACAATGGAGCGCGGGTGGAGGGTGTTAAAGGAGCTTGTCGCAGTGTCCATTGAGCATGCAGTGGCGTTCCCACCTGCCCACGGAGTCTGTGCCATTGATTCCATGCCACCTTACCTCCAACCCCCAAGGGCAAGTAGGTCAGGCAGCTGTCAGTCCAGGACACAGGCAGCCAGGTATATAACAATTAAATAAATTAAAACTTCATTGGAAAGTAACAGTATGCAAATGAGTGTCAACACAGAGGAATTTATTGCAAAGATATCACATTTAGAAAGAAAAGAAGACAATGAGGACTCAGGTTGTTAAGGGCGGTTTGTTCAAAGAAGGAAGGCCGTTGCTGGAAGCAATCATGATTATATTAATGTTGTTTTCAATAATAATTAATACAGTTTGACATTGATGGTGTTGGCAAAAGAACCATACTCCGTGGAATAAATTCACCCTAGTTTGTCCCTGGTCCTTGGCACAAAGCTCCAAAATCGCTAGTTTTTTCTTAGGGTCTGGAGTACCCTTTGTTACTGACAGCAAGGCCCTTTGACAGTCTAAAGTTTAGACCATGTCTGAGTATGTATTTGTGAGATGATGAGAACTAGAGATACCTTCAGAAGTGGAAACCAGAACATTATTAGAAAATTGGAAGATTCATCCTCACCAAGATGGTTGTTTGACCTACAGGGGCATCATTCAGTCAGCTTCTGGATTCATAAATATACTAATCTTGTGAGAATTGAGTAGGTTTCAAAGAAAGGACTTCAGTGATTTCTGTATCCTTTCTCTCTATACACGATTTTATGCATTTTCTGCAATCTGTATCAGTGTCTCCCACAAAGGAGCAATTGTTAAAGATTTGGTCTCTACCTTGAGAAGCTATAAGAAGTGATGAGACATTCAGGGTGTGGGACTATAGAGAAGAATTGAAATTCCTGGAGGCATGTCCTTGAAAGAAATATTGGGTCCCAACCTTGTATCTTGCTCTCACTGTTTACTTTGACAATAAAATGAAGGTTTCTTTTGTCATAAAAACCCTTATTGTGTACCTCCTCAAAACAAGTCTAAATTAGAATGAATTAAAACTGATAAAAATTTAGCCAAAATAAATCTCTCCTCCTCATAACAGCTCGAGTATTTTGTTATGATTACATGAAGCTGACTAACACAGCATCTCTCCCATTAGACTATTATGCATTTGTAAGCTTAATAACAAACAAATCATGTAGATGAACCCTTTCCTGCATTTTCTGAATTGTTCTAATGAATCACTGGGTCCAGGAGGAAGTTTGTAGTCATCCAGGCAGAAAAATGAGTACAACAGGTGGCACGAGTACACAGGAACCACTATACAGAATGCTTACAGATCTGATCCTTAGCCTATAGCATCTGTGTTATCACAGGGAATTATGATTAGAAGGAAACTGAATTATTAGAAACCAGTCACTCTTAGAATATTGTGGGCTCAGCATAGAAAGCTGCATATATGTGATATTAAAATCCCTGACATAAATAGACTCAATTTTTCCAACAGCCTAGATCATAAACAATTAATTTTCTCTTTTTCAAGTATTATATTAAAGCACAGATGAGTTTAAAAACTTACTTCAAGTCATACAATCAATGCTTTGCTAAATAATATAGTGCTCTCCAATTCATACACATCACTGGTGAAGATGTTTCAGTGACAAAATAAAACACTCAAGAAAACATGTGTAAATGAGCACAGAGGTGGGAGCAATAGGATACAAGAGGAAGAACAATTTCATTTCTTTTTTTTTTTTTCATTTCTCTACTGGGCAGGTAACGATGCCTTTCACCTGGCAGAAAATAAACAGATGGAGATCTATTGAATGGAGGGCGGTGCTGAATTTCACTTTGTAAACTTGAACTTGTAAATAAAATAAAAGCCCTGATGACACCTCATAGAAAACCTTATACATGCCAATCAGAAGTTCAGGAACCAAATGCAGACTCACTTGGACTTGGAAGAAGTTTGGAATACAAAACAAGCACACTTTGGGTGCAGGAGATGCAGCAGTAGCAAGAAAATAATCTCCCTCTTCTCTTGAGGTTTATGTTAGAGTGGAGAGAGGCAGACAATAGAAATATGTGTAAATGAGAGACCATTTATTTTTTTCCCAGGATAAGGAAGTTCTAAAAGCAAAGGGAAGTAACTGAGTGCAGGTAGGAAACTGTATTCGATTCAAAGGTCAATGAAGCATCACTGAGGAGAGTTTCTTCATCATCAATGTCCTTCACTGTTGTTGAATGGTGGAAAAGCAGTATGTGTGAGAGAAGAGGGGAAGAGGGTGAGAGGGTGAGAGGAGGCAGACACAGACAGCAGCCCTTGCTCTTGCTGTGTGAACTTGGAGAATTTAAATGTACAGAGCATAATTTATGATTTAGAAAATTAATAGTGTTTTAAAACTATGTCTATAAAGAAATACTGAAAGTAATTTAAAAGTACTAAAAGCTTATACGAAGAAAACACTTTGAAGGCAACAACCAGGATCCTGTGTACACAGAACTGAAGAAAACAGTTCTTGGATCTCAAGGATTTCAATCACTATTCTGTGTAAACTAGTCTGTGATGGTTAATTCTTATTGTCAATTTGTTTGGATTTATAGTCATCATGAAAGCACAACCCTGGATGTGTCTATGATTGTTTAACAGAAGAGGGATGACCCACCCTGAATATGGGTGGCATCATCACATGTGCTGGAGACCTCAACTAGATATGAGGTTAGCTGAGAACCAACACTCTTTTTCTCTCTGCTTTGTGAACAGCTACTTCAGTCTCTCTTCCCCATCATGGTGAACTATAGCCACAAACTATTAGCTAAATATACCTGTTCCTCTATAACTGGCTTTTGACATATACTTTTTACAGTGACAAAAAAAGTTAGTAACTAATTCAGTTTCCTTAATTTTCTGGTTTATTAATTCTCTCATTATGTCTCATTTATGTGAAAAACTTAATCATGTTAAAAAAAAAACAGGAGCCAACTGAAATGACAATAACCTGTCTCTATTTACATGCCTAGCCCCACCCCTCTTCTGTTTCTCTATACCAAATGTATATACTGTTCTAGAAAAAATTTTCATCAATATATTTCTTTTGCATATAGTCTTTCATTATTATTTATATACCAACATCATATAATACATTTGCCAGGATATACTGTTTGGAAATGGGTTTTCTTATCAACCATACTTTGCATAGAGACCTCCCCCATATTTCTGAACAAGGTTTATGTCTCTAAAAGGGCACCACTGAGCCCCAGTGACCAACAATGGCCTGGAGAAAATGCTTGGAAAAATAAGCAAGAAACCAATAAAAGTTGGTAGGAAAGATTTTATTTGGAATCACAGAAGGGAATGAGACTAAGGGGCATAATTTGAACTTCACTGAAAAATTCATTATCTTGAAGTCCAGAACACAGAAGACAAGAAGGAATGGGAGGAATAGCGGTAGGAGCAGGTCCTGTGAACATGGCTGCCTCTTTTACTGCTTGTCTGAAGTCTTCATGACCCAGGTCAGCAGCAGTCCCCAGACTGCTGGCCACTGCCACAGCAACCACTGCTGCCACCACTGCTGCCACAGCAGCCACTGCTGCTACAGCAACCACTGCTGCCACAACAGCCACTGCTGCCACCACTGCTACAGCATCCAGAGCTGTGGCGATGGCGACGGAGAGATCTGCGGGGTCTGTGGTGGCTCAGGCAGCAGCCTCCACCCCCAGAGCTGCAGCAGCCACCAGAGCTGGAGCCACAGCAGCCACCAGAGCTGCAGCAGCCCCCAGAACCCAGGCTACAGCAGGAAGACACAGGGGGGCACTTGGGAGGGCACTTAGGGGGGCACTTTGGAGGGCATTTAGGAGTCTGGCACTTGGGAGGGCACTTGGGAGGAGGCTGGCACTGCTGCTGATTCTGCTGGCAGGACATTTTTGAGAGGAAGTCTGTAAATCTAAAGAGAAATATAAAAGCCATCAGCACAAGTGTCAAGCAGATACATCCATCCTCAATTCTGTTAGACACTGATTTCAAGACAAGTTGTTTAATGAACGAGACCTATAATTATTATTGGGGACATGGTGTGAAGTGAAATTGGATGAAGGATAAGATCTCTCGGTCCATTTTTTACCAGTAAGTGATTCTGACCATCCTCTGACATAGTCCTAGGAGCTCCTAGACACTGAGACGAGCTCCTTGACATTCAGGAACCTCAACATGATGGGCTTATCTTTCATACACACCTGTCAGACCCCTTCTTCTCTGAGAATTTTTTCTAGAATAGTATTATAGGAGATGATGTTAAAGACCTTAACACCAGCAACCCAACTCTTTTGACTCCTCCTGGTTTGTTATACTCTTCCATTACCATTTTTCCAGTTTTCTTTCCTGTCCCAAAGTGAAACAGTTACAGCCCAATACTTGTTTTGCCAGGTGTCAACCAGACCAAGAGAGGTGAAGACCACTATACACAAAGACAAATTTAGTCTAAGTCAAGATGAGACCAAAAAATCTTCACCTTGACTTTTTGGCCTCTTAGGTTTCATCACCTCCTTCTGCCCTCCTCCCACAAAGTTCTGACTCTCTCCCTCCCCAGCCTTCCTTGCTAAGCACTCACCTGTTCAGCAGAAGAAGTAGGGCCTGAAACTGGTAAGGGTGAAGACTGGTGGACCTGGCACAGGAGCCCTTTTATGCTAAGCCAGAGATATTCATAGAAGTGAGACACAGCATTTCTATGTAGAGCAGTCACTTTCTCAGGCTGGAATGAGGATGACTCTTCTCATACTCCCTAGTCTGGAACTCTGGGATCTCTCTGGGAATAGTTTAAGAGGAATATTGTTAGAGAGCTACAGATATCTGTTCGCCAAGTCTACTACAGGCCAGCCATTCCACCTTCAAGTGTTCACTCATTTACTAATTCAGTAAATATGTAACATCTCTATTTCTTAGGTCCATAATTTTGCAAGATATTTATGCCAAAATATGACATGATTGTCATGAGGAACTTACAGTCTTAGAGCATGAATATGCAAGCAATGGTTCGCAATGGTGTCATGTAATCAAGATCTTCTGTTTAGCTCCTTATTAGATCTTCCTATGGGTGGTGTCACAGTATTTCTAATCTTTTGAAAGTAAGATAAATTTTAGTTAGCTGTAGATTCCACATACATTGCACATTGCTTGATACATCACATTTAGGAAGAAGATTGGCTATCAGGAATTAGGAGGGTTGATATTCCTGCAGCGCTAAGACAGAAACTCAGTAGCTTAGCAGCCTTCAGGGTTCAGAATCTCATGAGGCCAGACAGAGTTCCAGTAAGACAAGAGTATCATTTCTTCTAGTACCAGATACTAACTCTAGAGATTGATAACCTGAGTTGATAACTCTATTATGAATGAGACTGGGTTAGCAACATACGGATCTAAAGAAATCCATGAGATGTAGGAGCTAAAGCCTTATTGAGCCCATGGATCCTAGATTCACATAGCGTAAAGAGAGATGAGGAAAGAAACAAATATTAATTTTACTTTAGAAGTTATGACAGGCTTTCACTTCAGTAGTGATGTGAAACTCCTTGAGAATTAGCATTGTTATATTAGTGAGCTGTCACCAGCTTTCAGAAGACACAATGAAAGTGGATAAATTAAGAAAAGTAGGATGTTTCCATCTCTACCAGTTCAGCAGCACTAACTAATACATAAAAGGTTACACTACCATGGACAGGTGATTATCACCACGTTTATGGAACTCAGCATGAAACTGAGTACTATTGGAAGAAAGCACAACAATTTTGTGGCAAGATTCTGTCAAGGTTTAGTAGGAATACACATAGAAGGACATTAGTTGAAGCTGATTTTATGGGTGTTGTGGCAATTAAATGGGTAGTTTTTAAAAATGTGCAAGTAGGTAAAGTCACTAAAGCTGAGGACAAATGCTGAGAGATGGCATTTTTAAAGGGTAGGTTTGTTTTGTTTCCTAAACTATGAAGCCTCCTTCACTCAAGGAAAGGCTTTATTTGGGCTCACAGTTCCAGGAGTTCAAAGTTTAGGAGCAATATCTAGTAATGGCCCCTTTTTTCCGGGCAGAGTTTCAAGAAAGGTTAAGGCATCACATGCAAAAGACAAGTCACTGGTATGTACATATGATCCAACTCTCTGTTTTTCTTCTAGAGTCACCAGGATTTAATTGAGACAGTTCCATCTCCAATAAATTTACCTACTAGAAATCACTTTCCAAAGGCCACATTTATAAGCATTTTACTCTGCTAAGTTTCAACTTTTTTACTATTTCACAATAGGGAGTTAAATTTAAACAGGGGGGTTGGAGATTTAGCTCAGTGGTAGAGCGCTTGCCTAGCAAGCGTAAGGCCCTGGGTTCGGTTCCCAGCTCCGAAAAAAAATTTTTCAACAGGGAGTCACAAAGACACTTCCATTATGTTTAAATTAAAACTGGACACATAAATTTAAAGAATATATGAAAGTTAAGATAGCTGAAAATGTCAGCTCTCAGTTATCATAAAAGTGTCTTTGTGCAGTAGACAGCAGTTTATTGAAAGATTAAGAACTAGAGAAAGTAAAGAGAACAGTATCTGTGGAATGCTCAGCCATAAATAGGGCATCTATACCATATCTCTTCCCACAATGCTCAGGGAACATGCAGAAGAGGGAATAGAAACTGGTAAAGGTCTGCTGCAAGGCAGTGTCTTCTGACTTGATAAGGCCATTACACCCACGAGCTCATACCAGCTGTATGACCAATACATGCATATGACCAATACATGAACAAGCCAATCCACATTCCACCATGTGGAAAGACACATAAATTCCCACTCCCATCTGTGAAGCTATTGACAACTTGGTTGGTTAACCTGAATCCTGTAACTAACCCCATACTTGTGTGTACCTGTGCCATTAATTGAATTTAGTAAATTATTAAAACATGAAGTTGGGACAGGGGTATGTGTTATCTAGAAGGAGCTGGAGGGAGTAAAGGGGGTCAATATGATAAGAATACATTATTTTCATGTATAAAATTCTCACAGAATAAAAAAGTTATTTTTAAGAGGGTAGATGAATAAAAAGGAGAGAAGGTGCTTGAGAATATTAGTTTGAAGCAGTAGTTTTAGAATGAAAGAAACTCAAATTAGCATTATTGCTCCCTCCCCACAAGACAAGTTGTGCAAATATAAGTTACATGTATTTCCCAAGGTGAAGTTTCATCTCCAAAGCTGTGATTGTAATTCTGTTGATCTGCAAACACATGTGGCACTGACAATGGAGCTCTGCATACAGGTTCCTAAGTAAGGCTGCAACTTAGAGGTAGCAACAGCTTCTAGAGCTACTAGAACTACTACTCTCCAGCTGATTGTTACCGCTTCACATACTTTAGTATTTAAATAAGTTCCATTCCACCCAACAAAACTCTCTTATCTCCAAGAAGAACTGATACCTGTAATTAGGAGTGTTCATTTCATCTTGTTTTTCTTGGTGTTTTCAATTAAGGCCATTGGCTGATACATAGGAAGGTAGCAGAGGAATGGGCATGACTCATTTTAAAACATGTGTTAAACACTCTGCATGCAAAGCATCACACTAGATGCATACAGAATTGGGAGATACTGGAAACCACCCTTATCATCATCGATGTGTCTACAAAACTTTCCATCTAGAAGTCCAAACAAGTACTGCACTACTTTAACGCAAGGCAGAAAGTATTAATTACAGACAAGAGTGTTCTTTAGGAAAGCAAGGTGGAACTGTCTGTAGATAAAGACTACATGCTGAAAATGTGCAGAGATGGATGAAGAAATATGAATATCTAAGTGTGTAAAAGGGGAAAGATAATAGAAGAAAGTCTCTGCATCACTAAAACAGCTACATCAAGTAGCGAAGAAGAGAATGTGATATAAAATGAGGGAGACATTTAAAACTCTGATCTTAGCATAAAACATTAATCTCTAATTGAATGAATGCTTCTAGGGATGTATGAATTCAGAGAAGAAAACTGTTTTTACAGGCTTGAAGAAAAAGCATGTTTTATACTCACAATAGCTAATAGAAATTACAACAGGATTGATATTTATGATGGTTATATAATTTTACTTTTAAAGCCTCAACCATAAGTAAGGATATAGCAAATTTATAGCATAGCTAGTTTTGCTATTACTTTATACTATTAGAGAATGCTTTATTACTAGATTGTTTATCTCTTAAACTCACAATTAAGATTGAAATTACTCTTTTTAAAAGATGGATTTGGGGTTGGGGATTTAGCTCAGTGGTAGAACGCTTGCCTAGCAAGCACAAGGCCCTGGGTAAAGTCCTCAGGTCTAAATAAATAAATAAATAAATAAATAAATAAATAAATAAATGATGGATTTAATAGACTAAATCAGTCCAATGAATCAAGCATTTACCCAGCAGGCATAAAACCCTCGATTCAACCCACAGTACTGCATAAAATCTGCAATTCCAGAACTCAGGACCTGGAAACATGAAGATCAAGAGCTCAAGGTCATCCTCGTCTGTATATCAAGTTCAAAGTCATCTTAGGAAATGTGAGATTCTTTTTTTTAAAGGGTGATTTTAAAATACAAATTATGGTGCTGAAAATATGGCTCAGCAATCAAGAGCACTCCCTGTTCTCCCAGAGGACTAGAGTTCAGTTCTTGGCTCCCATGTGGAACAACAGGCTATAAGCACAGCTTCAGCAGACAAGCTTAGGTTCTTTAGATTTCTTTGTGCTCCTGCACTCATATGCATCTACCCACTCCTAACACACAGACACATAACTAATAAAAAATGTAAAAGGCAACTAAAAGTTTCCAGTGATAACTCAAGAAATTTGTTTTCCTGGGTGCAATGCAACCCAACTTTCTCTTCATCAGACTTATTTTTAACCTACTCTGAATCATGAAGAAGATCTGATGCTCTTAAGACATCTGCAGCAATGAATATCGTCATAGGACACAGATATGCAGGGGAAGAGGGGAGGGACACAGAGCCTTTAACCATCTGTTTACATGGAGGCACCTGTTACACAAAGATCTAGCTCCACCCAGCAATTATAAATATGATTTCATTTTCATTTATAAGCTTACATATGAGAGGAATAAAAAGTAATAAATAAATAGCATGTCTTGACCTGCAAATATAGTTTTATAATAGGAGAAAGCACAGGACTGCTATACCTGTTCTGCAGAAAGGCTGAAGCTAGAGGGAGGTGGATAGAGATTAATGTGTTAGAGGACAGAAGGAAGTCCTACACTTCTCTTTCACATCCATTTGTATCTGGATCAATAGATGGATTGGACATATTGTATTCAACTTTTACAGCGAAGACAATGGTATTAGTAGGAGGACCCTCCTATAACTCTGCCCACTATGTCTCACATAATACTTAGAGTGGCATATATAAAATAAGAATTATGGTTATTAGTATTTTGAACATAGAAATGGTGGGAGAACAGGTTAAATAACTTACTCAAATTTCTATAGTAGGCAGCGGGCCTGATACATAAAATTAGGTATTCTAACTTTAAAGTCAAATGCAGTGTTGCATGCCTAATCCCTTTCCTGAAGATTTCTTTCTTTGAAATCTGACTTCATGGAGGAAGACTTATTTGCTAGACATAGTACTTACTTTTCATGAACAAAAAGTTATAGGTCATTTTCTGGCATAATCATACAATTAGGGAAACACACAAAGATAAATAATACATGTTTTGGGAAGGTTTCTAATTCCATCATGAAGTGTATGTGAACTGCATTCTGACTCCCTCTGGTCCCATACTTCACTCCTAACCTCAGATCCTTCTGCACTTCCTCCTCTCCTTCAAGCTGTACCCACAAGTTTCAGATGTTCTCTTGATCTCAAAGCAATTCCATAAACTATGTATCCATGCATACCAAGAAAGCACTGTCTTGGACACCACAGGTATGGAGCAGGCCTGGTGGTTTGTGAAGGCAAAGGGAGAGATGAAACAAACGGCATGAGGCTAAGAAGAGAGGTAGTCATTGCCGTCCCTCAGAGGAGGAGGGTTGCTCTTCTCCTCCCGGCCGTTCTTCTACCAATCCCAGCACCCTCAACACCTGAACACCATGATGAAAACTGACAGGTGTACCAAGCCTGAATCTTGGGAAAATTGCATACTTTTTGTCCAGATAACACACAAATACACAAATATACAATAATAATCCACAAATTGTATACACAGAGAAATTGGCCATATTTCTGGAGGCTTCCAAATTTTCCAATGAGAATTGTCTTATTTGTGCAGCTCAGCACATTTTCCAATATATGGTGATATTTTCACTTCGTTTGATCTTTTGTAGTAATTCTCATACTATTTTCTCCATCCTCTTTAATTTCTTGATATTTGTTAATGTAAAAACGATGCATGGCTGTACATTATGTAATGCAGAATAAAGTCTAACCTGAAACCTGCATATAATTTATGATTTTGCCTCAAATCAAAAATTAAGCTTTTTCACTCTGCTTTGGACAACCAATATGGGGGCTCATCCTTGGGAGAGCTAGTTCTCTTTCTCCTCATAATTATTGGTATGGAGTTCTTTGTCTAGAGGTGAAAGTCCATGAAATATTTTTCTCTCTTGTTAACATGTATGTTGATATTGCCATTGTTCTGATCCTGTTTAATGCAGCTCATTCTAGGAGAGATTGTTTCACAGTAGGCTTCCTGATACTCTGCTCTCTTCCTCAATGCTCCCTAAAGGGAGGGTGGGCTGCCGGAAAGGATTGAAGGGTGGAAAGGGACAAAAAAAATGATGTAAGCCTATTTTAATAACATTTTTTAAATTTAAACTTTTTCTAAAATAAAGACAACATAAAAGATAATTAAACTTATGTGAAACTAAAATCCGAATCTCTCTCCTTCAAATGAACTCAATATTATTCTCTCCTTATAGCTATAAGTTTAGCAGCTATAGTCCCAGAACACAAGTTCTAGGGTAAGCAATTGAGATATTAATACATGGTTCTCAACGGGACAACTCTGTAACAGAATTCTAATGACAGAAAAATCAGAAGATCAAAACTGCAAACTTTTCCTGACCCTCCACAGCAAAAGGACAACACGTTAATTGAGTAAAAATAAAAATAAAATTATAAAGATGGATGAACTAAAAAGAAGTTCATGGTAACATAGAAAGATTACTAGTAGATGGTTTTGCTAAAATATGACATTTATTTATCTCTTATTTGGGAATGGCTCTCCTCCTTATGTACAGAATGATAATGTCACCTTTCTCTATTCCTGCCAATATTTTCTACATAAACCTTCATGTTCTATCGACCATAGAGACAGAATCTCCGTTCCCACAGTTCCTCAAGTTCTTATTTGCCTGTTAGTCAATACAGCTAATCTAGAAATGATTGACACTATGAATACTCATCTACTCACAGTGCGGATATACCTGCTATCCATTAAGCCTTGGAAGCTCATAGTTCAATGTAGATAACCAGGTAGTGTCCCAACAAGATAGGAAGTATGACAGCTCCACTCACACCTATCAGGATCGTTCCTAGTGTTCAGCAGCAAACAACAGCATGGACATGTGGCTATGCTCCCTTTACCTACTACTAATGGGCTTCACTACTGTTGAACAATGGCATCTGAAGGGTGCACCTGCAGTCCAGGCTTTCAGTGATTCACTTTTTCAGGTGAGAGAACATATCTTTTGCTAAAGTTCTGCTCATCTCTGGCTTAAGATCATGATGAGCTTTCCACACTGCCTCTCCTCAGTCTAAGTTGAGCATCCTTCCTCTGTGCTCCCATAGCATCTATCTACTGTAGTAAATATTTTATCTTTGCTGTTTGCTGTGCTAGCTAAACAAGAACACTGAACTCATCGTAGGCAGAAACCATCCTTTCCTTATCTCAATATTTCCCACACCCAGCTCAAAGTGCAGAGCTTGTATGTTTTGCTAATTGAGTGTTATAAACACTTTCCAGGGGTGTGAGAACTGAGTGGTAAAGGTCCAAGAACGAATAATATAGGTAACATTCAAGATGCTAAGATAAAGCTCAACTCTGCCTGGAACTTCCAGAAGGGTCTTAGTGTATCCTCAGGCTGTAAGTCCCTAATTGCAGGTCTCCTGGCAATCCCACATGGGGAGGTCATATGGCTGGGCATTGGTATTCCCAGGAACATTACTCACTGCCTACTCTTCTCAGTGTTTGGTGCTGCACATTCTGTTGTGCTTTGAGAGGTCAGTCTTGGAAGAGACAGGATTAATCTAAATAGCCTTTGAAACATGGAGAACATGAAAATGAAGGTAGACATATAGAAGAATGAAAATGATAGAACACAGGAAGGAAGGAACCAAAGAATGAGTCACATTTATTTTGACGGTTTTGGATCCTGCCTGCCCATGGGCCTATTCTCTGACATGGTTGAGGCTCCTAGTTTTCTGCGCTATAAATACAAGGCAGTGATGATGTTATTCTTTCCTTTACTGTTGCATGTGTCTACTATTTGAACGAGATAATGGATTTAAAGCTACTTTACAATTCAAAATGTGTGTAAGCCAGATTTTACCTTGAAGTTTTGGGTTAGCATTACTTCTGATACCTATGCAAGACCTAGAGGAGTAAGGGGAACAGTGTAAAAAGAGGCTGAAAATAAAACAGTTGCCCGCACCAACATGACAACTCACAGCTCTCTGTAACTCCTGTTTCAGAGAATCTGGCAGTCTCACACAGAAATCCATACAGGCAAAACCACCTATGCATGTAAAATAAATAAACCTTTAAAATAAAAAAAGGAAGCTCACTACTGAGGATAAAACTTGTATCTGCTCCCTGGGAAATATGTGAAATTTATTCTTCCAGTAAGTACTACTGCTTGCCTGAGAGTTTCACTTTAGATATTGTTCTTAGTGTGGTTATAGAAATAGTAAATAAATAAATGTGATGGAATGCTTAACACCATGCCATGCTCACAAGAGCATTCACCCCTGTATGAGGAAACTACAGAAGCTGTTCTTTACGGTTTCACTGGGATAATAAGAATCAAATCCCCACAGAACACACACATAAATAGAATCATTATCTGAAAGAAAATTCAAAATTCAACATCCCTTCATGATAAAAGTCTTGGAAAGATCAGGAATTCAAGGCCCATACCTAAACATAGTAAAAGCAATGTACAGCGAACCAGTAAACAACATCAAGTGAAATGGAGAGAAACTTGAAGCAATTCCACTAAAATCAGAGACTAGACAAGGCTTCACAGTTTCTCCCTACATATTTAATAATTCCCTAGTGAGAGCAATTAGAAAACAAAAAGAAGTCAAAGGGATACAAATTGGAAAGTTAAGAAGTCAAATATCACTATTTGCAGGTGATATGGTAATATGATTGAGTGACCCCAAAAATGCCACCAGAGAACTCCTAAACCTGACAAACAACTTCAACAAAGAGGCTGGATTTAAATTAACTCAAACAAATCAGTAGCCTTCCTCTACTCAAAGGATAAACAGGCTGAGAAAGAAATTAGGGAAATGACACCCTTCACAATAGCCACAAATAATAAAAATACCTTAGTGTGACTGGAACCAAACAAGATCTGTATGATAAGAACTTCAAGTCTCTGAAAAAAGAAATTGAAGATCTCAGAAGATGGAAAGACCTCCTATGCTCATGAATTGGCAGGATTAATACAGTAAAAATGGCCATTTTGCCAAAAGCAACCTATAAATTCAATGCAATCCCCATCAAAATTCCAACTCAATTCTTCATAGACTTAGAAAGAGCAATTTGCAAATTCATTTGGAATAACAAAAAACCCAGGATAGCAAAAACTATCCTCAACAATGTAAGAAATTCTGAGGGAATCACCATCCCTGACCTCAAGGTGTATTACAGAGCAATAGTGATAAAAATTGCATGGTACAGAGACAGGCAGGTAGATCAATGGAATATAATTGAAGACCCCCAAATGAACCCACACACCTATGGTCACTTGATCTGTGACAAAGGAGCTAAAACAGCCAATGAAAAAAAGACAGGATTTTCAACAGATGGTGCTGATTCAACTGGAGGTCAGCATGTAGAAGAATGCAAATTGACCCATTCTTATCTCCTTGTATAAAGCTCAAGTCCAAATGAATCAAAGACCTCCACATAAAACCAGATACACTGAAACCAATAGAAGAGAAAGTGGGGAAGAGCCTTGAACACATAGGCACAGGGGAAATTTTCCTGAACAGAACACCAATGGCTTATTCTCTAAGATCAAGTATCAACAAATGGTACCTCATAAAATTGCAAAACTTCTGTTATGCAAAGGACACTGTCATTAGGGCAAACTGACAACCAAAAGATTGGGAAAAAATCGACCAAGCCTACATCTGATAGAGGGCTAATATCTAATATATACAAAAGAAAACCTCAAGAAGTTAGACTCCAGGGAATCAAATAATCATATTAAAAAATAACAAAGTTAAAAAATAAAAAGTTAAACAAAGAATTTTCAACTGAGGAATACTGAATGGTTGAGAAGCACCTAAAGAAATGTTCAGCATCCTTAGTCATCAGGGAAATGCAAATCAAAACAACCCTGAGATACCACCTCACACCAGTCAGAATGGCTAAGATCAAAACCTCAGGTGACAGTAAATGTTGGCAAGGATATGGAGAAATAGGAACGGTCCTCCTTTGTTGGAGGGACTGCAAGCTGGTACAACTACTCTCGAAATCAGTCTGGCAGTTCCTCAGAAAATTGGACATTATACTACCTGAGGACACAGCTATACCACTCCTGGCATTTATCAAAAAGATGCTTCAACATACAACAAAAACACATGTTCCACTAGGTTCATAGCAGCCTTATTTATAATAGTCAGAAGCTGGAAAGATCTCAGATGCCCTTCAACAGAGGAATGGATACAGAAAGTGTGATGTATTTACACAATGAAGTACTACTCAACTATTAAAAACAATGACTACATGAAATTCTTAGGCAGATGGATGGAACTAGAAAATATAATCCTGAGTGAGGTAACCCAATTACAAAAAACAAGAAAACAAAAAACACACACATGGTATGCACTAACTGATAAGTGGATATTAGGTTGAAAGCTTGGAATACCTAAAAAAAAATTCACAGATCATATGCAGCCCAAGAAGAAGGAAGACTAAATTGTGGAGGCTTCCTTCAGTCCTTTTTAGAAGGAAGAGCAAAATACTCACGGGAGTAATACATGACTCTAGCCACATATGTGGCAGAGGATGGCATTATCCAGCATCAATAAAAGGAAAAGTCCTTGGTTCTGTGAAGGCATGTTTCCCCAATGTAGGGTAATGCCAAGGTGTTGAGGTTGGTGTAGTTGGATGGGAATGGGAACATCCTCATAGAAGCAAGGAAATAGGGAGGGAGGCATGGGAGAGGGAGGAAAGGGGATAATATTTGAAATATAAATACATGAAATATCCAAGAAAAATAAATTTTTAAGAAAAGGAAGAAAATGAATATATTGACTACAGACTCTCATCTGATGTGTGGATTTGTTGATTTCAAGCAAATAAGACCTAGTTCTTATTTAAAAGTGCCCAGGTACAGGTAGGTTAAGATGAACAGGTGTCCTACAGATCCACGTGTACCAGACACGAGGCTGGCTACAGGTACTCACTCCCTGCTTTTCTCATCCTACACATTCTATTCCACCCCCTCTTTTCCCCTGTGGCCCAGCCTATGTTAACACTCATCTGTCTAACTCAGCAGATGTTCAAATCAGGTCATGAGTTGCCATCAGCTGGGTGGAGATACAGGAATGACATCTGATGGTAGATACTCTTGCCATTTTCTGTCTGATGACATGGTCCAGATCCCCCTTCTTGCCAACCACTGACTCTGTTCTGTCTTCCTCTTTAAGTAATACTTATGGTTTCCAATCAAACCTCTCTGTCCTGTTTCTAGTATCTTAGCAAGACATTCTATGTGATCTTTGAGAAAGATTCAAAGAACTGAAATGCAAGGTATCCAAGCTACAGTTTCTGAGTGACTATCTCCTCCAAAATCACTCATTTTATAGAAAAAGAAACTTACATTCAAGGAAGTGGTTTACTCAGTGTAACAAAGGGAATTTGCAGAAACGTTAGAATGAAAACAGAGTAAAAGAAACTGGAAAGTGATAAATGATGAGTCTTCATAATTTTATCTACAACAAAATCCTTCTCTCACAGCATTTTACTAACAAAAGATTTCAAATTATGTGAATGCTTTCCTGCCTTGTATCTGACTGCCCTCCTCTTACTAGCTATCACACGTATTTATTGGTTGTGATCATGGGAGGAAAGCTGTTAACTATTGTTTCAGAGTTATTCTATGTGCTACTATAGGCGATTTTATTATACAGTCCCCCTGGATCAGAGATCATGTTATCTGCATGGAGTCACAGGATCTCACTCAAGTCTAAATAGTACTGTAAAGCTATATATTACTACCTTCAGACTGCTAATCAGTTCAGTCTAAATCTCAGTACTTAGGTAAGAGAATGTCACACACATAACGACCAACCCAATGACTGGCATAAAGAAGCCCTTCAACTATTTGCTGCTGAGCATTATTATTTACTTTTATCCCTGTGTGTTAAGAAGAAAAAGATTTGAGGTATTTTTCTCATAGATTTTTTTAAAGTGTTGGCCATAAATTTGTATATGTGTAAGAGTCAAAAATGTAGATATATAATTATGTTTTTATTGGCTTGGGGAAGTGAAAATCTGTCTATCTGCATTAGATTTACTTGTTAGCAATTTGTACAGAACAACTATCCTGGGAGGGAAAATTAAAAAAAAAGCCATCCTACTCCAGATAAAGGAGTTAAGATCTACTCAGTAGACATTTCTTAACCATAAATCTGCAGTGAATTGACTCATGCTAGATTTCAGACAGCAGCAGCATGGCCTGCCTTAGGAGACATTTCCCAGCTCACAGAAATTTGATGGTGTGGTCTGGGTTTGTGAATCCCTCATTGTTAAGTTCTCAGCATATACTATAGAGAGAATAGGAATCAGAAAATAAGTTTCACATAAGAAATGGCATATCACAGAAGCTGGAAAGAACCCAGATGTCTTTCAACAGAGGAATGGACACGGAAAATGTGGTATATTTACACAATGGAGTACTACTGAGCTATTAAAAACAATGACCTTATGAAACTCATAGACAAATAGATGGAGTTAGAAAACATCATCCTGAGTGAGGTAACCCAATCACAAAAATACCACACATGGTATGCACTCACTGATAAGTGAATATTAGCCCAAGAGTTCGGATTACCCAAAATACAATCTACAGACCACATGAAACTCAAGAAGAAAGAAGACCAAAGTGAAGATGCTTTAGTCCTTCTTAGAAGGAGGAACAAAATTATTCATAGAAGAAGATACAGGGACAAACTTTGGAACAGAGACTGAAAGAATGGCCATTCAGAGACTGCTCTACCTGGGGATCCAGCCCATATTCATACAGCCACCAAACCCAGACAATATTGATGATGTCAAGAAGTGCATGCTGACAGGAGCCTGATATAGCTGTCTCCTGAGAGGCTCTGCCAGATCATGACAAATACAGAGGTGGACTCTTGCATCCAACCATTAAACTGAGAATAGGGTCCCTATTGGATGAGTTAGAGAAGAGATTGAAGGATCTGAAGGAACTTGCAACAATACCAACCAACCAGAGGTTCTAAGGACTAAACCATCATCCAAAGAGTACACATGGACAGGCCCATGGCTCCAGTTGCATATGTAGCAAAGGATGATCCTGTTGGGCACCAACGAGAGGAGAAGCCCTTGGTCCTGCCAAGACTGGACCCCCCCCCAAGTAGAGGGCAATGTCAGGGCAGGGAGGTAGGAAGGAGTGGGTGGATAGGTATGGGAAGAAGGAGGGGGACAGGATAGGGGTTTTACAGACAGAAAACTGGGAAAGGGGGTAACATTTGAAATGTAAATTTTAAAATATCCAATAAAATAAAGAGAGAGAAAAAAGAAATGGCATATCAGATACTTAGGTTATAAAATGCAAACTTCCATTTTGATTAGGCTAAAAATTCCCAGAAACCAAATATATAAAAGGCTACATTTCTAACTCATCAGTTTTAGAAACAGTAGAGTCACCATCATGTACTTCAAAGTCCCCACATACCAGAACCTATCATCACTTATATTGTCTTTTAGTATTGTTCATTACAGTTGTGCCCACTAAATAGCAAGGTGGAGTTACATGCAGACCTAGGAGAGAATAAGGTAAACTAATGTTGTTATATGATTGTTTTATGTTAGATTTATTCACCTTAAAATACAAACTACTTTCACTACAAAGAAATAACGTTAAAATATCATATGTTGTCACCTGCCTCCTCAGATCTTCAGAGCAGCTTCTTAAATCCCTGTGGTGACTTGAGCTGCTTTTAGCAGTGCCACCAGGCTCTCCTGCTGCGCATATGTTCCTCTCTTCTGTCTGTCAGACTATTGAATGTATTGAGACCCTAACACAGAAATATATGCCCTCACCACTGCAGGGAGCCCCCAGCTGGAAAACTGTACTTTCAGTGAGACATCTTGTTCCAATCTCCTGACTACTTAAAATTACAAAATACTTGGAACTCTCCTTTACACTTATTATCATAGTTGAGTATTCACATTCATTTATTTCTTTATTAAAATGTTGAGGGGTTGGGGATTTAGCTCAGTGGTAGAGGTCCCCAGCTCCGAAAAAAGAAGAAGAAGAAGAAGAAGAAGAAGAAGAAGAAGAAAAGAAGAAGAAGAAGAAGAAGAAGAAGAAGAAGAAGAAGAAGAAGAAGAAGAAGAAGAAGAAGAAGAAGAAGAAGAAGAAGAAGAGGGAGAAGAAGAAGAAGAAAATGTTGAATGATGCATCATTTTCTCCTCTCCTCTCTTCTTCTCTTCTCTTCTCTTCTCTTCTCTCTCTCTCTCTCTCTCTCTCTCTCTCTCTCTCTCTCTCTTCTCATCTATAATCTCTGAAACCATAGAGATAATACCTGGGACAAAATAGATTTCAGATACCTATTTATTGAAGAATCCTTGAAAATCTGGCATGTGACTTTTCTGTAGTCTTTCCAGAATAGCCATGTTTCTATGAGCAGACAAGCTCTGGCTTCTGCCTATTTGGTCTCCTGAAGTCTGTATAAAACAGAGATCTCTGAAATTCAGTGTTATAATCACTAGTATAATCTCTTCAGTATTCATTTCATGTGCCTGGAGATACTAAACACTCTGTATTTTCTTTTGTATATGTCCATCTAACACATAGCAGGGCTTTCCTGAAGATGTGGATTGTGGGAAGTACTTACATTCTATTCCATCTTGCGTACTCATGTGGGACAGAGAATTTACTCTCAAACTGAAAGTAAATTTCTTGGATTGATAATAACACAGGCAATTCACACACTTCTCAAAAAGCTTACATTTCAATGTAAAACTTGAGAACATCTTAGACTTTACCCTTAATAAAGGAGAGGGTAAACATAAAAAAAAAGATCTTAAAGTGGGATATAGGGACCCAAATATGGGGCTTCACAGTTGTGGTATCAGGACTCAAGAAGAAGGGCAAGAGGCACACCAATCACCTTAAGTTCAAAGCCAGTCTGGACTACCTACAAAGCCTGAGCCTGACAGAGTTACATATGGAAAACTTGTTTGACAAAGAATTTTTTCTTTTTTTCTTTTATTGGATACTTTTTATTTACATTTCAAATGTTATTCCTTTTCCCAGTTTCCTGGACATAAGCTCCCAATCCCATCCCCCTCCCCTTCTTCTATAAGGGTGTTCCCCTCCCCATCCACCCCCCCTTTTGACTCCCCCCCCTCATCATTCACCTACACTGGAGGTTCAACCATGGCAGGACCTAGTTAGATAACTTAGTTAGATACACATTGGAATATTAGAACACGATAATAACAGGATATAATTATAAACACTATCCAAAGTAAGATTTATCATATACTGCATTCAGAAGTACATCCATGAAATGGAAAGGGAAAATGAATGAATCTGCAAAGTATAATATTAAATGAAGTAAGCCAAATTCAGAAAAAGCCATATATGGATCCTAGCTTGTAATGTATAGATGGATAGATAGACAAATGGACAGACTGATAGATAGTAATGTAAATGTGGGTAAAGTCTAAACACCTGAAAAGAGGATCCCAGTGTGCTCACTTGTTTGGTGGTTAAAAGCACCTGCTGTTCTTGCAGAGGACCCAGATTGATACCCAGCAACCACATAGTGGCTGCTCACAACCCTCTGTAACTTCTGTTCCAGAGTTTGTTTTTTTTTAAGACAGCAAGTAATATTAAAAAAATATTTTATCTATTATAATACAGTAAAAGGGGGCTTGAGAGATAACACAGCACTTAAAGTGCTCACTGCTCTTACAGAGAACCTGTGTTCAGTTTCTTGCACTCCCGTTCCAGGGGATCCAATTCTGTCATCTGGCTTGTATGGGCACACAGCGTATACATAAACTCACTCAGGCACACATACATACATGTATATTTAAATTTTTTAAGAAAAAGAAAAGATTAGAATTATTGCTTATGCCAGTTACATAATTGTTAAACAGTCACTATAGAAAAGCATCACATCCTCAAGCTAATTTCAGAGTAAGTAGCACTCTCTGCTTAGGCTGAAAGTACCACTTGATGGTGTATGAAGAACACAAGATCCTGGGCAAGACTATTCCTGAGTCTGACTGGGATGCAAGCTTACTGGAGTTGTATAGAGAGAGGGTCATTTAACATTCAAAAACAACAGGGCACTAAAGATAAATAAATAGCTTCGTAGTTATATTCCATTATTTCTCCTTTTTCTCCTTCCTCTCTTCTTTTCTTTCTTCCTTCCTCTCTCTCTGTCTCTCTCTGACTCTCTGCCATTCATTTATGTATTCACCAAATATATTTTCTCCTATGTACTAGAGATGTGTGGTCCTTATGAACAGAACCTACCCTTGCCATGTTTTGTATGTGTGTGCCTGTGTATGCACAGGGGAACAATATTGCTTGTGCATAACTTTGGAAGTCAGAGTTAGCTTCAGATGTTCCTCAGGGTGTCTTGGTTGTTGGTATTGTTTGTTCCTTGGTGTTTGTTTTATTTTAGAAAGGTTCTATCACTTGCTGGCCTGAGACTCACTGAGTAGGTTAACCTCTCGATTGCCGGGATTACCAGTTTGCAGTATCTGTGCCAACATACCAAACCACATATATGTGGGCTCTGTGTGTTGGACTCATTTTGCATCAGAAGCATTTTGCCAACTAAGCTGTCTCTCCAGGAACCATCATCACAGATGTATTTTTCATGTGTACATAAATTAGTGTCTTCAGACATAAAAGATCATGCAAAACCATCTATAATTGAGCACTAATGACAATGGCAACCTGGCCTCCGAGCTAGGATGTTTGTCACAGAAGGTTCTCCTTATTCTTGGATATACCTTTCTTACTGTCAAGGCTGACCTGAACACTGTCTACCCACTTCAGGAGAGTCCTTGCCTACAGCAGAAGGCCTGTACCTTATGTTCTCAAGAGGAAAAGTCTAATAAGTGAGAAACATGTAATGCACAAAGCCCACCAGTATCAAACTACATTCGCTGTAGTAGTACCACCCTATGATGCTCCTGAGGTTTGAATTCAAACATCTCCAGCATCCAGAAGAGAAACTCAAGGGTGGCATAGCAATGGCAACAAAAGCCATGCTTCCTTGAGGGTCTGTGACCAAATCCACACTAACTCATCAGAGAAAAAGAAGGAAGGAGACCTCAAACCCAACCCAAAGTCTGCAGCCGTACTCAAACTAAGTTGATTGTAGAAGTCTAGACTGTGTGGGAAGGCTGGGGGTTCATCAGCTTCATTTACTTGTACTGTTCGTTTAGATCTTTCATCTAATAGCTGAAAACCAAGAGCATGCAAAGGCACACCAGGGTGCATAATGTGACGCATAAACGCAGAGCAAATAAGTCAAAAGGAGCTTCCATGCCTTGCATTCAGAGTTTTATTCTTGCCACAGTTTGGGGGTTGTGCTAACTATGGCAGGATGCCTTGGTAAAAGAACTAGGGAAGCCGTTGTTAAGTTTGGGTAATTCCAGAAGACAGAGCAGGAGGGACATTTTGGAAGCAGGACATTTCTTTCGTGTTTAACAGCAACAATCATCCTCATGATCACAGCATGCAGGACCTCTGGACCTCATGGGAATAATTCCCAAACAGCAGCACCCAGAGCCACAGCCACAGCCGCAACCTCCACAGTCCCCAGAGCCACAGCCTCCGCAGCCTCCAGAGCTGCAGCACCCAGAATCCTCACAGCAGCTAGAAGATCCTGTGTTCCATCCTTGAGGCCGCTGGACCCAGCGTCTCAGAGGACTCACCCCAAAGGTCCGGGGAGCCAAATAGCAGTAGCTGGTGGAACAGGGGGCAGAGCATGGGTCAGGAACACAGCCCTGTGATCCCGAGCCACTTGAAGAAGCCTGAGTATAATAAGTCTGGCCAGGAGCCTGGTACTGGACATAATACGTCTGAGCCTGGCAGGGAGCTGGACATTTGACAGAAGTCGTCTGGCACGGGGCTGGGCACTTTACAGTAGTTGTCTGACATGGAGCTGGACATTTCACGTATGGGGCTGGGCATTTCATGTAGGTTGTCTGGCATGGGGCTGGACATTTCACATAAGTCGTCTGGCATGGGGCTGGACATTTCACATAAGTTGTCTGGCATGGGGCTGGACATTTCACGTATGTCTGGCAGGGAGTTGGGCATTTCACGTAGGTTTTGGTCTGGCACGGAACTTGGTATTTCACATAAGTTTGAGCAGGAACTGGAGCTGAGTATCTCACAATGGTTTGAGGCTGGCAGGGAGCGGGCCCTGAAGCATCAACAGTTTGGATCTGCCCTGAAACCTGGCCTTTTCCAGAGGCACCATCACTACCTTGCCCCACTCCCATTCCAGAACCCTTCACACAAGATGGAAGGAACTGTGGTTGCTTCTGCTGGTCACACATCTCGCTGTGGTTTTTAAAAATCTGAAAAGAGAAGATTCATCAAAACTGTAGGATGAGAAAGGTCTCCACAAAATTCTGCAGTGCATCCACTCACTTGGGTGGGTGACTGAAAACAGGTCTCCTTTTTGAGAAGGTCGTTACCATCCAGAGGCTGTCCATCTGGCAGTAAGGTATGGGTGGAGTGAAGGATTCTAGGTTCACTTCTTACACCTTCAACTGGCTATGTGACTTCAGACAAGTCCTCACTCAACCCTGCTACTGTTTCCGACAGTAGGAAATAGCTTGAAACAATAGCTTACATTTCTACCAAACTCTCAGGGTCTCCCCTTTTTACTTCAGTGTCTGCATTGGGGACTAGGCTTGCATTTTTCTTCAGCCAGCTTAGCCTCCACCAATTCATCCCTTAGGAGTGGCATTATTCTTGTTCCTTCTAACTCAGGAAGTCCTCAGCGAGAGCAGATGTATGTGCCTGAGCTAACCTGAGTCTTTTAACTGAACCCAACGGAGCAAAACTCAGGCTCAAGATTTAGTAAGTTTCTACCATTTGTCTGTCATATTGGTTCACTTTGTTAGTAAAGAGAACCAAGAAAAGATAGCAAAAATGTCCCCAGAGGAACCTGGTTCTCCAAGGTCCCTACTCAGGTAGTACTGCCCCCTCCCCATCTAGCTCCAGCCTCAGTTTCCCACTATTAAAATCATTCTCAGCGGGGTTGGGGATTTAGCTCAGTGGTAGAGCGCTTGCCTAGTGAGCGCAAGGCCTTGGGTTCGGTCCCCAGCTCCAGAAAAAAAAAAATCATTCTCCTTCTTCACAGATGTCCCCAATACCTAGTCCTGGCTCATTATTTATCCCGTAGTACTCCACCCCAGCTCCACCACAAGTCTATTTCTTACCAAGTTACTAATCACAGGCAACAAGACTTACCTTCTTTCCTGGCAGGAGCAACACTGGAAGAAGCCAAGATTCTGAAGAGCTGGCATTAGGTGAGACTTTTATAGGATGGCAATGAAGCAACTTGATGCCATTTAAATGAAGCACCTGAGATCACGAGGACAGGAGCTGAGATTGCATTGGTGAGATTCTTCCCCAGTATGCCTGGCTATTCACTCAGAGGCAGGGCATGTCTCTACTTGACACTGAATTTTTTTAAATATGAGATAAATGGCCACCTTCTTTGTGAGACAAGCTTCCTTCTCTTCCTAGAAGCATGAATCACCCTGTGCAATCTGACTCGAAAGTAGGGTCGTTCAGTTGAGACTCCCACGATTTCATACGCTATGTTGAACTATTCTGTGTCCTTCCAAACTGACATGCTCATTTCTTCTGGGGACTTCTGGTGCTTTGTGATGGTCGGCGTTGTTGGGGAAAGGTGCTGGCATGGTGGTCTCTGGCTCAGTTTAGCAGGAAGGTCACCATTAACTCGTTTATCCATGAATTATAGTTTTTTCTTGGTTAATTTGGGAACTGTATAGATGCTGTATGATCTCAGACTCCAGGGATTAGGTTTTCATTGGCTCGTCTCAGCTTCTCCTAATTCCATGGCCTTCCCTCAACTCACCGTGGGCCTCATTTCCAGGAATAGATTTCAGGAATGTAGGATTGGGGGAATTCCAGACAAATGAATTTGAGTGAAGACAATGATGAAATCTGTCATCTAGTCGAATGTTTTTATGGGCCAAAAACTTATAACGCAGACACATGCAATGGAGACCTGAAGGATAATGAGGGTTACAAAGCATCCACAATGAGTGTTACTCCCAGTTATTGTCTTTCATGATTGAATTGTCTTGCCTACCAGACACACTTTATTTCCTCAATACAGTAAATGTGGGGAAAAGACAAGAATAAAATCTCCTGAGCACTACTGAATACTGCTGTAGTCTGTGTCTCTGTTCAGTTTTCACTGTAACTCTGTAAGGAGACTATAAACAAAGGAAAATGCAGGGGTCCAGATATCTCACCAAGTCATTGTTATCAGTGGGTAACAAAGTACCATAAAGACCCAAAGCCATCCAGCTCCATAACCCATGCCTTTCCCACTGTGCCTTGAGGGAAGTCTGTGGGATCTGCTATGAGAGGTTATAAAGCCTGTATCTGGAATTGGATTTCAAATGCTTCTTCCTTAGATCGACCAGTCAAGGCTTCATAAGTCACTGAGACCTCTCAGGTGAAAGGTGGTTCTAAATTGGCTCTAAATAGATCCTCAATTCTCCAGAATTCATAAATTTTCCTAAAAATATCAAAGTGTCACTAGGACATTCATTGCCATATCCCATATCAGGTCTTACAAAGTCTATTCTGGACAATTTGGAAGAAACAAAAAGGGGAGGTTCCGCCCAGGCTTGGAAAGTGCCCTGGATCTTTCTTTCATCCCTTCCCAGTAGGCTTGCCACACTGTGTATCATTAATGTGAAGCCCACTGTCCATCAGTGGTAAAAGAATAAAAGGGGCTATTGGTCCAGGCCTCTATATTCTGCAGTTGTTTCCCAGGTCAAATGTTTCATGGAATGGAGAAGGAAACAATTTCTTTTTGGGGAGAGGGATGTCAATAACTTTACATCAATAACTTGCTAATTTAATTTTTGTGATAATGGCTAAAATAAAACAGGGCATAAATAGATAACTGTGAAAAATCACTTAGCTACAACTAATGGAGCCATAATTTAAACGCAGGAATGAGATATTCATAGCCTATTATTTCTCCACAGCATGCTGCTTCTGATTGGCATGTTGTTTCAGTTTCAGTTGTGCAGCCATCTGTATTGTATGTAGCATGGGTAGTGCTATTTACAGCAGTGATAATGACCTAGAAGGCCACCGCTTTCAAAACATGCCCACAGAACAGGACAGACACTTTTCAGGATATCAATGAAAAAAAAAAAAACCTGACCTCTTGTCCTACAGTTCCTCAGCCCCTCTGCTATTTCAGTATATGATTATAAGGGTCTGCTCTACACGCAAAATGTTTGCTTTCATAGACTACCTGCCCATGGAGTTATATGCAGTAGTTTATTATTCTCAGGAGTTGATAAGCATGTGTTGATAATCATATTTCATCTTAGGACCTGGGAAACATTAAAAATTAATGAAACAAATGGGTGAATGAGTGGGAATTTGTTACATTGAGGTCACAGACTAATTTCCCTCCTCCTGGGGTTGAAGTGATCCTGCTCTGCCGCTAGTCAATCTGTGTGTCTCATGCCAGCTCTGAGCTCTGATTGGCTCACTTCCTGCTCTGTTGGGTGAGGTTCTCACTAATGGTTTTGACATCTTCAGGTAGCGCCAACATCACTGATGAGAGATACTGTATCCATGTGCCATGCAGACAGGTAGGTGGACTGTGCTCCACCCATTTTATAGGCTTTAAGGCAGAGTTGGTGGAGTCAGAAGATAAGTGCCAGTGTCAAGATGAGTCATGACGATATTCCAAGAAGTTTCCAGAGCCTCTGACCATTTATCCCTTTGGCAGCTCATGGATCATTGACTTCTTGGTTTATGCAATAACAGACCAGTGGACTCACATGAGAGTAAGAAGAGAGAATCATCTATGAGTTGGAAGGGCCTAAAACAGGTCATTGGATCTGGCCTTTGGTCCTGTTCTATGTAGAAAGTCCCAATGGGTTTTAAAAGCTCTTAGCATCTTTTGGCTAGTATGCCTCATAATTTTTCAGTGGAGAAATAGATTACCAATTCATATAATGTCAATATTAGATTATCAATTCATCTCCTTATAGCACCAACATTTATGAATCCTCAACAGCCAGACAATAATCTTGATACTGGAGGTGGACATCATGAATAATAGACTAATATTTCCATTTGTATCAATTGCATCCTGGAAGGGGCTGTCACATCCACCTCTAGCCATAGCACCCCTTGGCCTTCATCCTTTTTCACCCAATACATTGCTTGGACACAGCAGGACTGGAGTTTCAAGTACTGTTCTATAAGCTATTCATACCCCAACTGCTGGTGAAGGCACATCCTGAGCCATCACAGCTATTTAGCAAGTTCTTAGACTACAGAAGATTGTGCCTGGTGCTTTCCTGTCCCTGATGCTTCCAGATCTTCAAGTAATCCATGTAATCTTAAAAATCCCTCAGCCAATCCAAGCATTTCATAACCAATCCACTGTGCTGGACCTTTCTATTTCAAATAGAGTGGTCTGTTCACATGACAAGACACTGACATCTCAAAGCACCTCTATTGTTTATAGTAGATAATATAGAGCACACTTCTGCCAGATAAAAGAGAAGCTCATTGGACAAGAGAAGAGAATAAATACATAACTTGATCTGGTGGCAAGTGAAGGGCCAACAATAAGCCAGGTTTATTCCTATGGCTTTCCAGGGAAGCCCACAGAAGCCACTCAGATACCCATCTCAGTTCTCACCTTCTAGAATGAAATCTTGTTAGGTTCCTGCATGACTACAAAATGAAGTCTACAATTTCAGACCTATCATAGCTAATGTGTCTGCCTCTGTAGAAGCAGTATTAGTTACTGCTCTCATTAGTTACTCTTCTCATTTCAGTGACAAAATTTCTGATAAAAGCAACTCATAGAAGGAATGTCTTCCATTGTGGTGAGGAAGGCATGTCAGAAGGCACATAAGGCAACTGGTAACATTTTTTCTCCAGAGAAAAATGAATGCTGGTACTCAGCTTGCTTTCTCCCTTCTTTTTTATCAGGGAGGCCAGCCATGAGATGGTGCTGCCCACATTCTGGGTGGGTCATTGTTCCTTAGTTAAACCTTTCTAAAAAACCTTTCTAGGACACACAGAAGTATGATCCATGGTTGGTCTTAGTTCATTCAGACTGATGATGAAGAACCACTCTCAGAGAACTAAATCTGCAGCACTTCCTGGCCAAGAGTTCCTTACAAATAGGAGAGAGTAAGATAAGGAACAGAGCAATACTAACAGTAAATTGACTTGTTTAAAAATTGTATGGATTGTAATAGTATTTAACTAGTTCTCATAAGCAAAACACAGATAATGAGAGAAATGTCAAGATACAATTTCCCACTTGCTCTCCAGCAAGACATGTGCTGCTCTATTAAAGTTTTATATCCTTATGCATATTAATTGTACACTGTAAGGTATTTCATTATGACATACCCATATTGTGATCATATTCACCTCTCAGTTACTCTTTCTTTTTATCATCCACTTTCCATGTTTCTAACAGTCCCTTTGACTCCCAAGTGCTTTCCACCCCTGAAAGTCTGTGTATAATGATAAATAAGATATGTGCCTTTGTAGGATGAGCTTCTTTCACTTACCACATTGTACTGCATAGACCTGAAATTCCATTCATTTTCCTTATGGCTCAGGAAAGTTCCATTGTGTTCCTTTATCCACTCATCCTCTTATGGCCCATTGCCTGATTCTGTGGTTTTATTTGTATGGGCAGTGCAGTGGTAAACTTGGGTCTATGGTTGTCTCCATAGTAAGTGCACTGATTCTTTGAGGATACGTGCCCAGATGTGGTATACCCAAGTCATATGGTAGTCCTCTTTTTCTCGATGTGGGTACTCTTGCATCTGGGGCATAATTGAGATGTTATCTTAGTGGATTTTCCTTTGATGAATATGAAAAATCCTTCCCTGTCTCTTTTGATTAATTTTGATTGAAAGTCTGTTGTATTAGATATTAGAATAGCTACTCTGGCATGCTTCTTGGGTCTATTTGTTTGGAAAACAATTTTCCATCTCTTTATTCTGAGGTAATGTCTATCTTTGTTGCTGAGATGTGTTTCTTGTATGCAGCAGAATGATGGCTCCTGCTTTCACATTCATTTTGAAGCCTGTGTCTTTTTATTGGGGAATTGAATCCATTGATGTTGACAGATATTTATAAAAAATTATTGTTAATTTCTGTTATTTTTTTGTTGGTGGTGTTTGTGTTTGTGTGCATGTGTGTGTATGTGTGTATGTGTGTGTGCGCTCACATGCACACATACACATGTGCATTTCACTTTTTTTGGTTTCACTGGTACTGGGAAATTTCCTGTATTTACTTGGGTATAGTGAACCTCCTTAGGTAAGAGTTTTCCTTCTAGTAACTTATATAGGGATGGATTTGTGATAAATTCCGCTTAAATTTTATTTGCTACAGAGTGTCTTTTTCTCCATCTATGTTGATTTTTGCCAGGTATAGTAGTCAGGGCTGAACTCTGTGGTCTTTTATGGTCTGCAAAACATTTTCCAGTCCCTTCTATCTTTTAGAGTCTATTGAAAAGTCAGGTGTAATTCTGATAGGTCTCCTGGTGTAATATTGGCCTTTTTTCCTTGTAGCTTTTAATATTCTTTCTTTGTTCTGTACTTTTTGTATTTTGATTATTATGTGGCATGAGAATTTTCTTTTCTGGTTCAATCTATTTGGTGTACTGTAAGTTTCCTGTATGTTTATAGGTAGACATCTCTTACTTTAGGTTGGGAAAGTTTTCTTCTATGGTTTTGTTGAGAATATTTTCTGTACCTTGGAGCGGGTAGTATTCTTGCATTCCTATTATTCTTTGGCTTGGTCTTTTTTTAGTGTCTTGGATATCCTCGATGTTTTGTGTAAGGGACTTTTTTTGATTTAACATGTTCCTTGACTGATCCATCTAATTTTTCCATCATATGTTCTACTCCTGATATTGTCTCTTCCATCTCTTGTATTCTGGAGGTAATTCTTCCATCTGCAGTTCCTGTTCTCTTTCCTAGGTTTTCCATCTCCAAGATCCTCTCAACTTGTGTTTTCTTCATTGCCTCTATTTCCATTTTCAAGTCTTGAACAGTTAAATTCATTTCCTTTATCTGTTTTAATGTACTTTCTTGTATTTCTTTGAAGGATTTATTCATTTTCTCTTTAAAGTCCTTTCTCATCTTTATAAGATTGGATTTAAGGTCACCTTCTTGTGGTTTGGCTGTGTTATAGGATATCCAGGGCTTTCTGTAGTAGAATAGCTGGGCTCTGGTGGTGCCATATTGCCCTGACTCTTGCAGACTGTGTTCTTATTCTGGTCTTTAGCCACTTGGTTGCTCCTGGTATTAGCTAGGTGTTCTTGGTAGCAACAAGACTCCTCAGAGAGTCAGGCAGAATTTTGGTCCCAACAACAGAGCTCAGGGCACAGGATGTTGCTCACCTCTGCTGACTGTGCCCCATGTAGAACTGAATGTTCCTAGAGTCCCTTAGGCCTCCTCTGAGAAAAGGTGATGAAGCTCAGGTAGTTCTCTCTTTTTTTATTTAATTTTTTTATTTATTCACTTTACATCCTACTCATTGTTCCTACTCCCAGTCACTCCCTTCCACAATCCTTCCTCCTGTTCCCCTCCCCTTCTCCTCTAAGCAGGTGGGCCACCCTAGGTATTCCCCTACCCTGGCACTTCAAGTCTCTGCAAAGGTAGGTGCTTCCTCTCCCACTGAGGCCGGACACAGCAGCCCAGCTAGAAGAATATACCCCACATACAGGCAACAGATTTTGGGATACCCTCATTCCAGTTGTGCAAGTCCCATACAAAGACCAAGCAGCACATCTGTTAAACATGTGCGTGGAGGCCTAGGTCCAGCCCATGTATGTTCTCTGGTTGGTGGCTTAGACTCTGAGAGCCCCAGGGTTCATGTGAGTTGATTCTATTGGTCTCCTGTGGAGTTCCTAGCCCCTTCGGGGTTGCAATTCTTCCTCTTAGTCTTCTATATAAGTTCCCAAGCTCCATCTACTGTTTGGCTGTCGGTGTCTGTATCTGTCTGAGAGGTTAGGTGAGCCTCTCAGATGACAACATGCTCCTGTCTGCAAACATAACAGAGTATCATTAAGAGTGTTAGACATTGGTGCTTGCCCATGGGATGGGTCTCAAATTGGGCCGGTTTTTATTTGGCTATTCCTTCAGTCTCTGTTCCTTCCCACATGCCTGCATTTCTTGAAGACAGGATAAATTTGGGGGTGAAAGTTTTGTGGGTGACTTTGTGTCTCTATCTCTCAATTGGGGTTCCTGCCTAGCTACAGGAGATGGCTTCATCAGGATCCATATACCCAATGTAGTGAGTCATAACTAAAATCATCCCCATTGATTCTATGCCTCCCTTGTCCCAGGCCATGTCTTATCCTGGAGATGCCCCCCACCTCCTCACCCCTGTCATTTGCAGATTTCCATTCATTTTCATGGCCATTTAGCCATCTGTCCTGTCCTTGACCACACCTGATCCTGAATCCCCCATACCCTTCCCATTCTTCCTCCCTCTCAGTTCTCTCCCTCCATCTGCCTCTAATCCCCTTCTACATGATATTCAAACTTTCTTGCTTGGGCCTTTCTTCTTGTTTAGCTTTTTTGGGTCTGTGGAGTGTAGCATGGGTATCCTGAGTTTTATGGCTAATATCCACTTATAAGAGAGTATATACCATACATGTCATTTTGGGACTGGGTTACCACACTCAGGATGATATTCTCAAGTTCCATTCATTTGCCTGCAAAATTCATGATGTCTTTGGTTTTAATAGCTGAATAGTATTCCATTATGCAGATGTACCATATTTTCTTTATCCATTCTTCAGTTGAGGGAAATCTAGGTTGTTTCCAGTTTCTAGCTGTTCTGAATAAGGCTACTATAAACATAGTTAGCCAGTGTCTTTGTGGGGTGTTGGAGTAGTTCTCTTTTTAATGTGAGAGAAACTTCAATACTAAGTTCAATAGTGAATATCAATTTACATTCACATCAATAGTGAATAAAAGGGTTTTCTCCCTGTTGCATTTTTGCCAGTACTTTGTAGAGATTAATCTATCCGTCACTTTGCTTTCTTTATGATAGTCAACTGAGAAAGAAATTAGGGAAACAACACCTTCACAATAGTCACAAATAATATAAGATATCTTGGTGTGATTCTAACCAAGCAAGTGAAAAATCTGTGTAACAAGAAATTCAAGTCTCTGAAGAAAGAAATTTAAAGATGGAAAGATCTCATGTGCTCATGGATAGGCAGAATTAAATAATAATAGAAGAGAAAGAGAAGGGGAAGAGCCTTGAACACATGAGCACAGGGGAAATTTTCCTGAACAGAACACCAATGGCTCAGGCTCTAAGATCAACAATTGACAAATGTGATCTCATGAATCTGAAAAGCTTCTGTAAGGCAAAGGACACTGTCAATAGGAAAAAAACAGCAGTCTAGAGATGGGGGAAAGTATTTTACCAAGCCTAAATCCATTAGAGGGCTAATATGCAAAATATACAAAGAACTCAAGAAGTTAGACTCCAGAAAACCAAATAACCCAATTAAAAATAGGGTACAGTGCTAAGCAAAGAATTCTCAACTAAGGAATTTTAAATAGATGAGAAGCACCTAGAGAAATGTTCAACATTAGTCATCAGAGAAATGCAAATCAAAACAACTCTGAGATTCCATCTCACACCAGTCAGAGTGGCTAAGATTAAAAAACTGAGGTGACAGCAGGTGCTGGCAAGAATGTGAAGAAAGAGGAACACTCTTCCATTGTTGGTGGAATTGTAAGTTGGTACAACCACTCTGGAAATCAGTCTGGCAGCTCCTCAGAAAATTGGACATAGTACTACCTGAAGACCCAGCTATACCACTCCTGGGAATACACCCAGAAGATGTTTCAACATATAACAAGGACGCATACTCCACTATGTTCACAGCAGCCTTATTTATTATAGTCAGAAGATGGAAAGAACCCAGATGTCCCTCAAAAGAGGAATGGATATGGTACATTTACACAATGGAGTACTACTAGGCTATTAAAAGTAATGACTTCACAAAATTCATAGGCAAATGGATGGAACTAGAAAATATCATCCTGAGTGAGGTAACCCAGTCACAAAAGAATACACATGGTATGTACTCACTGATAAGTGGAAATTTGCACCAAAGCTCAGAATACCCATGATTCAAATCACAGATCATATGAAGCTCAGGAAAAAAAAGAATACAAAAGCGTGATGCTTCTGTCCTTAGAAGAGGGAACAAGATACTCACAGGAGGTATGGGTTGGGAGAGACTTAGGAGGAAGAAAAATGGGGAGAGGAAAGGGGGGCAGGATCAGGTATGAGAGGAGATGGGGATGATATACAGAGGTTCAGGAATTTGAACAGAGATATATAGCAATAAGGGAAGGGGAATTGGGGGTAGCCATCATAAAGTCCCAGATGCTAGGAAAGCAAGAGGTTCCCAGGACCCAAAGGGCATTGGATTAGCTGAAATGCACAAGAAAGGGGAGGGAGAACCTGTAGAGATCATATCCAGAGGTTAGGTAAGGCTCCCAGTTGGGGGATGGGACCACCCACTCATCTCTAAAATTTTAACCCACAATTGCTCCTGTCTAAAGAAAATATGGGGATAAAGTATAGAGCAGAGACTGAAAGAAAGGCCATCCAGAGACTCCCCACCTGGGGATCCATCCCATATACAGACACCAAACCCACACACTATTGCAGATGCCAAGAAGTACTTGACAGAAGCCTGATATAGCTGTCTCCTGAGAGGCTCTGCCAGAGCCTGACAAATACAGATGTGGATACTTGCAGCCAACCATTGGACTGAGCACAGTGCCCCAGTGAAGGAGTTATGGAAAGGACTGAAGGAGCTGAAGTGGTTTGCAACACCATAGGAAGAACAACATCAATCAACCAGACCCCCCAGACCTCTCAGGGACTAAACCACCAACCAAAGAGTACACATGGAGTGACCTATTGCTCCAACTGCATATGTAGCAGAGGATGGCCTTATCAGCCATCAATGGGAGGAAAGGCCCTTGGTCCTGCGAAAGTGCTATGCCCCAGTGTAGGAAAATGTCAGGGCAGTGTGGTGGGAGTGGGTAGGTGGGTTGGGGAGCACCCTTATAGTAGCAGGGGGGGATGGGTTTCCAGAAGGGAAACCAGTAAAGGAGATAACATTTGAAGTATAAATAAATAAAATATGAAATAATAATAATAATAATAATAATAATAGTAGTAGTAGTAGTAATAAGTAGCAAGTTCAATTTTAATATTTATTTAATCTAGTAAAGTGTTACTATTTCAACATGAAAGCAAAATAAAATTCAATGATTTTTAAATAAAAAAAGCAAATTTAATATAACTCTATACTTATTTAGCTCTAATATCAATATAACTCTAAATTTATTTTCCTGAAAGATCATTATATGAAACAATGTTTTCATGTATTTTTCGGTCATTCATACTTTATTGAGAAATTATATATTTGATTCAATGGCCTTTTTATTGTTTGGATTATTCTTTTGTTGTTGACTTTTACTTTATATAGTCTAGATATTAATTATCAATTTTAAAAGATGAAATCGGAGACAGCAAGTTATCTCAGTGTGTGAAAGCACTTGTACAAACCCGATGAGTTCAAGCTCTACAATGCACAGGGAAAGGAGAGAACAGATCCCCACCGTTCTCTTCTGATTGCAAGCATGTGCATGTCCGTTTACCTTCCTATTCATGTTTTATTTTCCTTAGGAGCTGAATAACATTCCATTGTGTAAATTCATCACTTTACTTTATCCATTCATCAGCCAATGGACATTTAGATTGTTTCCATTTTCTGACTACTATAAATAGAGCAGCAATAAACAAGGATAAATATCCTTGTAGTAGGATATAAGGACCGTTTAAAATATGTCCATGAATCATGTCATCTTGATAGTAGATATACTGGCAGCTTTTTGAGAAGCTTTCATTCTGATTATGAGACAGAGAGACAGAAAGACAGACAGAGGAATGTAGAAAGACATAATGCCTCTTCTTCCTTGTCTTTCTCATATACTTCTCTTTCTTGTTATCTCTTTTTCTCTTTCTTATTAAAAGACTGGTCTCATGGTGCAGGCTGTTAATCTCAAGTACTGGGAGTTTGACCCAGCAATGTCTTAGATTCAAGGCCTGTCTGTAAATTCAAGACCAGCCTGGAAAACTTAGTGAGGCCCTGGTAGAAAACTTGGCTAATGTACGTATTTATTTCTGTCATTTTGTGGTGTTTCTTCGATTTTTTGATTGCTTAAATTTGTATAAAAGAAAGAGTTTATTTGACCATGGTTTCTGAGGGGAATTCCACAACAGTGGTAGAAGAGGCCAGAACAGAGATCACATCTTCAAATGCAAACATGAAACAGAGAGAGGACTGGAAGTGAGGTTAAACTATAAACTCTCAAAACCCACCTCTATTGATCCAATTCTTCCAGCTGGGCTCTCTCTGATAAAAGTTTTACAGTTTTCCAAACTGGACCACCAATCAGGGACCAACTATTCAAATACCTGAGCCTGTGTAGGTTACTTCTTATTGAAACAATCACAGAAAGCCTGATATAGCTAAATGTAAGAGTGCTTGCTTAACATGTGCAAGGCCCTGGCCCAAATTGCTGGCACCTGGAAAAAAAAACAGAAAAAGATATGTAAGTGTAAAGACTATATGTTATTCTTTCCTCTATATCCTCAATCCAAAGACTGGGCCGCTTCATGGTGTTCCAGGGCTCCCCAACCCGGATCGTTCTTAAATTCTTGGTCAAAGTTTAATTAGAGATCCAGTTCCTCTACCTTGCCTATGACCTCTGATTCTCTGTTGTCGATATGAATCTTTTTATTGGTAAAGCTTTCCCCTGAGGCTTTTATTTGGCTTTTCAGTTCTTTCATTCTAGCATTGTTTTATTTTGTGATTTCTTTAGCAATTTTATACATATTTTCATATCTTGGATTGACCTCCTCATTTCATCTCTCTCTTTGTTTTGGTTCTCTTAGAGTAGTACAGAAATGTGTTTGAATTATTGTACAAATTTATTATTCTTTAAATTCTTTGTCTTATAGCTCTTCCAAGTCATGTTCACTGTTAAGGGGTGAGTGATTTATGGAAAAGATTTATGGAAAAGACATGTTACCTTGGTTTTTCATGTTCTTTCTGTTTCTTCACTGGGACTTGGTTAAATTGTTTCTCTGAATTTGGGGGGGTTGTATTTTTTCTTTCTAAAATTCCTTCCATATTTCCCCACATTCCAAGTGTGTCCCTCCAGATTTCTTCATTCAGTAGTAGGGATTTTAATGTCCAGTGAATGATTAAGCCCTAGTGGTTGAGGACTTAACCTGCTGTTCCCCGAGTTTTAGATCGTAGCCATTCTGATGTTGTAAGGTGGAATCTCAGGGCCGTTTTTTGATTTGCATTTCCCTGATAACTAAGGATGTTGAACATTTGTTTAGGTGCTTCTCGGCCATTCAAGATTCCTAAGTTGAGAATTCTTTGTTTAACTGTGTATCCCATTTTTAATTGCAATATTTGGTTTTCTGGAATCTTACTTTTGAGTTCTTTGTATATTTTGGATATTAACTCTCTTATTGATTTAGGGTTGGTAAAGATCTTTTTCCAAACTATATGTTGCAGTTTTGTCCTATTGACAGTGTCCTTTGCCTTATAGAAGCTTTTCAGTTTCATGAGATCCCATTTGTCAATTGTTGATCTTAGAGTCTAAGCTATTGATGTTCTGTTCAGGAAACTGTTCCCTATGCCAATGTGTTTGAGAGTCAGATATTGTCTGGTGTCAGTTAGGGTCTCCAGCTCTGTGTAAAGCAGTGGTACTCAACCTTCCTAATATGTCAACCTTTTTATACAGTTCCTTCCACACTTTCTCTTCTATTAGATTCAGTGTATCTTGTTTTATGTTGAAGTCCTTGATACACTTGAACCTAGCTTTGTACAAGGAGATCGGCCTTATTTATAATAGCCAGAAGCTGTGAACAACCCAGATGTCTCCCAACTGAAGAATGCATACAGAAAATGTGGCACATTTACACAATGGAATACTACTCAATTATTAAAAATGATGACTTCACGAATTTTGTAGGCAAATGGATGGAACTAGAAAATATAATCCTGAGTGAGGTAACCCATACACGAAAGGACATACATGGTATGTACTCACTGACAAGCTCAAAAGCTCAGAATAACCACAGTACAACTCACAGACCATATGAAGCTTACCAACAAGTAAGGCCAAAGTGTGGATGCTTCAATCCCACATAGATGGGGAAACAAAATAATTGCAGGATGCAGAGAGTGTGAGGAAGAGGAGAGGGGAAGGGAAAAATGGGGGTCAGGACCAAATATGGGAAAAGACAGGAGGTAAGTCTTGAGAGCCAGTAAAATGAATAGAAGTAAGTAGCAGAGGAGTGGGTGGGAAACAGGGGAAACCTCTAGAAAGTCCCAGGTGCCAGGGATGTAAGAGGCCCCCCAGGACCCAAAGGGGATGGCATTAGTCAAAAGCACAATAAACAGGGAGATAGAAACTGAAGAGACCACCTCAGTAGATGGACATGGCCCTCAGTGGAAGGATGGGGACACCCATCCATCTCAAAAATTAACTCATAATTGTTTCTGTCTAAAGGAAACATGGGGATAATAAAATGGAGCAGAGAATGAAGGAAAGGCCATGCAGAGAATGACCTACCTTGGGATTCATCCCATCAGCAAACCTTAAACCACCACACTATTGCTGATGCCACGAAGTGCTTGCAGATAGAAGCCTGGTACTCTGAGCTCTGCCAGAAGCTGAGACAGCTGCAGATACTTACATCCAACCATTGGATTGAGGTCGGGGACCCCAATGTAAGAGTTAGAGGAAGGACTGGAGGAGCCAAAGGGGATTGCAACTCTAGGGGGACCACTTAGAGCTCCAGGGCTAAATCACCAACCGAAGAATATACATGAAGCACATGACTGCTGTATCTGGCATCAGTGGGAAGGGAAGTGCCTGGTCCTGTGGAGGCTTGTTACCGCAGTGAAGGGGAATGTTGGAGGGGTGAGCCAAGAGTAGGTAGGTGGGTGGGGGAATCACCCTCTTAGAGGCAAAGGGGAAATGAATGGGTTTTGGCATTGCTGAGGAAAGACCTGGAAGGGGGACATTTGAAATATAAATAAATAAAATAATTTTTTAAAAAAGAAAGAAAACCACTAGCTTAAACCTTTGTGAAAAGTTGTGGTACTCTCTAAGTGCTTTTGGGCCTTACCTAGAAGTTGGTCCCCACCCTGGTTCCTCAACTACTACTGGAGCTTCTGGAAGCTTTCTTGACTGGACAAAAAGGTAACAGAGTCCCAAACTTCATATGAGTATAATATAGCAAATTGGAGAGACCATAATTTAAATTTAAATTTTAAAAACATAAAAGTCTGTACTACACCAATACAGAATTAATGACTAGTCCTCCTGTAGTGATGGTACCCTTCTCTTTGCTTCAGACCACTCGGCCTCTACAGAGATGTGGTCAGCTGGTCTGCCAGGACTCAGCACAGCAAGGTGGCCCAGATGCAGTCTGGGGAAGCAGCTGGAGGCTGGACAGGACAGGACAGGACAGGACAGGACAGGACAGGACAGGACAGGACAGGACAGGAGAGTTTGGCCTATAGCTCATCACCTCAGAGAACTTCTGCAGCCTAGCTGTGCTGAAGGCCCTGGGGCACTGTCTGAACAACAAGTACTTGGAGGGTTACCCCAGAAAGAGATATTATAGAGGAGCACAAGTTGTAGACAAGATTGAGCTGCTCTACCAGCACCAGGCCTTGGAAGCCTTTGACCTGGATCTTGCACAATGGGCAGTCAATGTGCAGCCATACTCAGTGTCCCCAGACAATCTGGCTGCCTATACTGCCTTTCTGCAGCCTCATAGGGTTGTACCTCCCCAAAGGGGGCCATCTCACTCACCACTACAAGTCTGATGTCAAGCAGATCTCCGCCACATCCATTTTCTTCGAGTCTATGCCATGTAAGCTCAATCTCCTAACTGTCCTCATTCACTACAACCAGCTGGAGCTGACTGCTTCGCTCTGTTGACCATGGCTCATCATAGCTGGCACTAGTGCCTATGCCCACCTCATTGATTATGCACGCATGAGAGAGGTCTATGATGAGGTCAGGGCACACCTGCCAGCAGACATTGCCCATATCAGTGCCCTGGTGGCTGCCAAGGTGAACCCTTCACCTTTCAAGTATGCAGACATTGTCACCATCACAATGGACAAGACTCTTCAAGGGGCTAGGTCAGGACTCATCTTTTACTGGAATAGAGTGCAGACTGTCGACCCCAAGACTGGCTAAGAGATCCCTTATAATTCTGAGGACCAAATCAACTTTGCTGTGCTCCCATCCTTACAGGGGGCCCCACCACCATGCCTTGCTGCAGTAGCTGTGGCTATCAAGCAGGTCTGCACCCCTATGTTCCAGGAGTACTCTTTACAAGTGTTGATGCCCTGCTCAAGCAAGGATACTAGCTGGGGTCTAATGGCACTGACACCCACCTGGTGCTTGTGAACCTGCAGCCCAAGGGCCTAAGATGGACCACAAACAGAACATGTGCTGGAACATCCATCACAGCTAACAAGAACACCTGTCCTGAGGGTTTCAAATTCTTCCTGCTCAAGGACCTAAAAACAAGTCATCATTTGGCCAACCTCCAGCAACAGGTGGAACCATTTGCCAAGGGCTTCCAGACGCCTGGATTTGATGAATATTGAGGAAACCTGGCAGTCAAAGCCCACAGACCAGAAGTTATCTTTCTTCCTGCTTCCCTGAACCACAAAAGAGATGTCACTCATCTCTTCCGGTTTTAGTGGAGGAAGGAAGGCTTTCCATTTAGTTCAAGAGCCAGACATAAACTCCCCTCTAGGATTTGTAACTGAGATTTCTGATTTGTAACCACATCTACAAGACGCACTCAATACACATCCAACTTGTTTTTGAAAAAAAAAAATAAAAAGGTTAAGTAAGTATTACATATATATATTTATTGAAATAGAAAGTGGAGCCATCCCAGTGTTAGATCTTCAACAGTGTCTCCTGGTAAAGTCATTTATGTCTACTGTAAGGCCAGAATAAATGAGGTGCAACATTGAATCTATCAGTCAGTATTTTTCACTAATTGCTAAACCATCAAGAATCTGTTAGAAGTAGTATTTCCAGAATATACTGTGAAAAGGACTGTCAAAGGCTGATTGACTGTAAATATAAATCTTTGACAGAAAGAAGGAATGGAAGTCTATTGGCTGGTTTTGTGTGTCAAGTTGCCACAAGTTAGGGTCATCTGAGATGAAAGATCCTCAGCTGAGAAAATATTGTCATGAGATCCATCTGTAAGGTGTGTTCCCAATTAGTGATCAATGGGGAATGGTCCAGTCCACGGTGGATGGTGCCATCCCTGAGGTGGTGGTCCAGTGTTCTATAAGAAAGCAGGTTGAGCATGGAAAGCAAACCAGTAAGCAGCACCCCTCTGCAGCCTCTGCATCATCTCTTGCTGTCAGGTTCCTGACCTGACTTCCGCCAATGATAGATTATGATCTGAAAGTGTAAGCTAAATATACCCTTTCCTCCCTAATTTGTGTTTTAGTCATGGTGTTTTTATCACAGCAATCAAGACCCTAAGACAGAAGAAGGAAAAGAAAGAGGAAAGGAAAGGGAGAGAGTGAGCAAAGAAAAGCAGTCAAGTCTGGACTTCTTATCATTCCCCATGGACATGGACAATGGGAAAGCAGTCACATCTCTTGAATTACTATGCCCTGTGGTTTATTTAACTTTATCAGTAAGCATTTTTATGCAGTTCCTTGCAGGTGTGCTGATTTCATTACAGCCATAAACAGTATAGGAAATTTCTTGTTCATGCTCTTTACTGACCAATGCTAGTCTTGTCTGTCATAAAAAAAAATGTATAACCATCCATAAAACTGATGTTTTGAACACCATTTCAGAGCACTTTTGACTAGCAGAATTAGTGTTCCCTGGATGTCCATGTTCAGTCTCACTTCAAATAAACTCCTTTCCTATACACTTTTGTGAGATTCCTCACTTTAGGTTGACCATGAAAAGACCTTCAGACTATTCACCCCTTGATTTGAGAAGAACATACTAGTTTCAACACTTGGTATCAGCCCCTTCTTTGACAACAGGAAAATAACTACGAAGTCCCAGTTGAATTTCTCCCAAGATCTAAACCTCCCAGAAATTTTTGGTTGAATTCAGACTTTATGTGAACTATGTTATTCTTTCCTCTTGTAAGGATGTCTGTTTTCATTGGAAGCTGGAAAGTGTGCCTCTTCATCAAGATAATTAGATCCTAGAGGCAAAGTTGTCCTTGTTTTGCTTGATTTTGGTTTTGTCATTGTTGGCTATTGTTTGGTTGGTTTTACTGATAAAACACAGTTCAGGTCTTTAAGATTGCTATAACAACACTGTTTCGGCAGACCACTCTTTGGATAGCAACCAAACTTTAGTTCCTATGACCCTGTGATACCTCTGCTCCAACAATCAGAGGCACTGCTTCTTCCATGCAGTGTTCTAGACAATCAAAACCCTAATGGAAGTACTCAGGCATTTGACACGCAGTAGCTCTGAAAGGACTTAAACCAGAACAATGCTCAGGGGAATTTTCAGCCCATCCAGGAAATATGCTTAAGGAATAGTCATCTGGTACATGGAATACCCCACCTACTGTAAGATAATTGGGTTTCTGGGGCATGGTACAGGGTGCTACCAAATTGAGAATGACAACTTAAGGAGCTACACATATAGACAACACATTTGACCTGACACATTTAATAGATCTGGTCACTTCCAAGGAGCCTAAATTACATGAGACCAATCTTCCAAACCTGCCATCCTTCCTAATGGAGAATCTGCATTGACTACTCCAGCTTAGAAAGAGTACTTATGGAGCCTCATCTTGCCAGAATCTAGAGAACAATTCCTAATCTGACAAAAGATAATATTAAATGCCAAAGAGAAAAATGGAGACCATTTAAAAACTAGTATTCTTGCACAACTAATTTAAAACACTAGTTCAGAGGCTGAAGAAATGACTTTCTACTTTTGCAAAGGACCACATTGGATGGCTCACACCTGCCTGTAACTCCAGCTTCAGGGAACCTGGCATTCTCCCCTGGCCCTGATGGGCTCTTGCACACATGTGTGCACATATATAAATTTAAAATGTAATAAATACGTGTATTAAATTACAAAAATGATTTAAAAATTGCAGGTCATAGACTGTAGGAGAGAACTTGCTATGATTATTCTGAAAAAATTGAGCACACTATTAAACCAACTCATTTTTTATTCTACCCATATATCAATATATTGTTCACCAGAGAAACTTGATGTTCACTGTCTTCAGTAGATCAAGATCAACACAGAGACCTACAACTGGTCAAGGCATAGAAAATAAGATACTGGACTGGAGATATGGCTCAGCCTTTAAAGGGTAGGCTCACAACCAAAAATATAAGAGAATAAGATACTAGAGAATGTCAGCCCTAAATTGAACTTATATACCATGCCGCCTTCTCCAAAGGCTCAGCAGCCACTGTGGAAGAGAGAGCAGAGTGTAAGGGCCATAGGCAGTGAATGACTAGAAGGAAAGTAGCTTCTGAACCCAGGAGGAAAGCTACAGATATGAACTAACAGCAGTTGTGACACAATGTAAAAAACCAGTGTAAACCTAAATGAGACCAAATCTGAGGAAGGAAAGAAGATATGGGCATGAAGTTCCACCTTTAACCTAATAGCTATTGATTAAAATATTTCATACAAAGCGTTAGTTCTCAAAGAACTAATTTTAAAAGGAAGTAAAGACATTAAACAGAAATAATGGGAAAAATACTTTCAGTAATGTATAGAGGCCTCTTTCAGAGTAACACCTAAACTATAATGCCATCAGAACAAAAACAAAAATTGCCAGAGACTGTCTATAAACAACAGGATGATAGGCATTTCAGGTATTGATGCTATCTTCTGATCCTTTGGTTACTCCATTTCTTTGTCTTCTGTTTTCTAAGATTCTGTTTTCTGATTGGACCTCCTGAAAGTACTAGTCTGATAAAAGGAACTCATACAGTGGCATATCTTTTATTTTTTTAAACATATAAGTGTTTGCTTGCATATATGCCATATACCATATGCATATCTAGCACCCATGAAAAACAGAAACAGTCGATAGTTACAGATAGTTATCAGCCTCCATGTGTGTGTTAGGAATCAAATTTTGCAAGAGCAACATGTTTTTAACTGCTCAATCGTATCTCAAGCCCTTAGAAACATTCTTTATAGGTGGAAGCCCATCACTGCCAGAGGGAGATTATGCCAGTGGCAGCTTCTCAATTGTGAACTAAATCTAAATTCAAAAGTATAGCCAAAGGAACTATAGAAATGTCTCAACAGTTAAGAGCACTAGCTGCTCTTCCAGAGAACCCAAGTTCAATTCCTACTATCCATGTGGTGACTCACAACTGTTTATAGCTTCAGTCCCAGGGGATTTGATGCCCTCTTCTGGCCTCCATGAGCACTGCATACATGCTAAGCAAAGATAAAATACCCTGACACATAAAATAAAAGTGTGTGTGTGTGTGCATTGGAAGGTAAGGGGGATCCTAAAGCTTTTCTTTAATTCACATAGGGAACTAATTGGATTTTCTAGGAGTTTGTTTTATGTGTTACATAGTTTGATTCCTCGCATTTGCATTTATGATTCTCTGAGCTTTGACAGTTGGTTAATAGGCTGCTGTCAGAAGAGAGAACTGCAGAATAAAGTGTGAATTTGTATAATCAGAATTTTAGCAGATTAGCCCAACTAAATTCAGAACAAGTTCACCTTGTAGGGAAAGCTGAGTAATTGGGTTGGTGCTTTTTGATCAACACAATCACATCATCTAATCCAGTGGTTCTCAACCTGCGGTCATGACCCTTTTAGGTTCAAATGACCTTGTCACAGAGGTTGCATTTCAGATATACTGCATATAAGATATTTGTATTATAATTCATAAAAATAGCAAAATAACAGTTATGAAGAGGCAATAAAAATAATTTTATGGCTGTGAGGCACAACAACATAAGAAACTATATTAAAGGATCACAGCATAAGAAAGGTTGAGAACCACTTATCAAATCCATTTTAAATTGTAGAATTTTAAACCTTCCATTTTGGTGGTTTTTTTGAGCTAGCCTCTGCCATTTGCAATATTATTAAAGAGATCTTTTTCCTCAAATAATTCATAATGATAGAGGACACACTCATTGGATTCTGATAACATTGATGAATTTTATTCTAGTCCACAGGTGTTTGAAAGACATGGAATCTGGCAATTACAAGAGTCTTTGAGAACTCTTCTAAAGAAAACAAACAAAAAAGATTCAAGCCTTCTGAGCAATAAATTTACAGTTTCAGCAACTGAACAGTCAGAGAAGACCTCTTAGCAACTCTACAGAAAAGAACAATTTCAACCACAGAAGGAACAAAAATATGTATGCATGTAACCAGAATTAAGGAAAAACAAGAATAAGAATCAAGGTAAACAGATAAATAGATACATGATAGATAGATAGATAGATAGATAGATAGATAGATAGATAGATAGATAGACAGATACAGAGAGAGAGAGAGAGAGAGAGAGAGAGAGAGAGAGAGAGAGAGAGGAATTAAGACCTGCTGTAATGTCAGGTCTTCAGTCATACCAAGAAATATAAACATAGTGTTCTGGAACCGTAGAGGCTAGAGGGCACAGGAAAGAGGTTTCAAGTCAGATGCAATTCAAGTCATCCCAGTCCTGGGTCCCAAATATGTACTACCTCCAGCAGTAGCAGCCCCCTCAACACAAAGCAGCAACTAAATGATACATTGCTAAGCTACATTGTTCTGCAGTCATTTTCCTTTGGAACCCCACCACCACCACCCAACACACACTTTATTTTATGGTTATGGACATGTTAAACATGGAAGGGAAAACATTTCATAGGTTCCACCCATGGTCAAAAGAGTACAGGAAACTAATGGTTGCTTGGAAAATAAAATTAGCCTTTCCCAGGGATGAGCCTCCTTATTGCTTGTACAATGTAGATTGGTCAGTCTTGAAACCACATACATACTAACAAAAACAGACTAATCAGGTTGCATTGTGTATGCATATATATACATGCATATACATACATATATAACAACAATAATCAAAAAAAGAAGAGAGCTGGTGAGATGGCTCAGCTATTAATAACACTGGTTGTGAAACTCTTAAGATAATACAACTGTCTGCAGCTTGGAAAAAGATCTTCACTAACCCTACATTTGATAGAGGGCTAATATCAAAAATATGTGAAGAACTCAAGAAGTTAGTCACCAACAAACCAAATAACCCAATATTTTAAAAATAAGGTACAGAGATAAACAGAGAATTCTCAACACAGGAATTTAGAGTGGCTAAGGAGCACTTAAATAAATGTTCAACATCCTTAGTCATCAGGGAAATGCAAATCAAAAAATGGCCCCGAGATTCCATCTTACATTATTAGAATGGCAATCAAAAAAATGCAAGGAACAGCATGTGCTGGTGAGGATGTGGAGTAAGAAAAACACTCTTCCGTTACTGATGGGAGTGCAAACTTGTACAACCCCTCTGGAAATCAAGCTGGCAGTTTCTCAGAACACTGGAAATAGCTGTACCACTCCTGGGCATAAACACAAAAGACACTCCACCATTCCACAAGGACACTTGCTCCACTATGTTCATAGCAGTTTTATCTGTAAAAGACAGAAACTGGAAACAATCCAAATGCCCCTCAACTGAAGAAATGCAGAAAATGTGGTTCATTTACACAATGGAATATACTCAACTATTAAAAACAAGGACATCATGATTTTTTCAAATGGGTGGAACCAGAAAATATCACCCTGAATGAGGTAACTCAGAACCAAAAAGACATCCATGGTATGTACTCACTTATAAGTGGATGTCTTAGTTAGGGTTTTTCTGCTATGAACTGACACCATGACCAAGGCAAGTCTTTTGAAGCACAACATTTAATTGGGGCTGGCTTACAGGTTCAAAATTCAGTCCAGTATCATCAAGGAAGGAGCATGGCATTATCCAGGCAGACATGATACAAGCAGAGCTGAGAGTTCTACACCTTCATCTGAAGAAGCCAGGAACAAACGGCATCCTCAGGCAGTTAGGAGGAGGGTCTCCAAGCCCACCTGCACAGTGACACACTTCCTCCAACAAAGCCATACCTTCTAATAGGGCCACTCCCTGGGCCAAGCACATGCAAACCATCACAGTGGATATTAGTCATAAAATGTGGGATACTCACAATATACTTCACAAAACCAAAGAAGCTCCACAAAAAGGAAGGCCCAAGTGAGGATGCTTGAATCTCATTTAGACAAGATAATGAAATATTTAGAGGAGGCAGATGGAGTGTGAGAACTGGTGGAAGAAAGGATGAGAGGGAAATGGGGGGTGTTCAGGATCAAGTGTGGAGAGAGAAAGGAGGGAAGACCAGAGGGCCAGGAGAACAAGTGGAAAGCTGAAGCTGGCAGGGTGGGGAGATGGTGGGCATCTCTAGGAAATATCACAGACATTGGATGGGAGATGCTCCCAGAAGTCTATGGGGGTGCCTTTAGCTAAGACTCCTAGAAGTGGGAATATGGATCTGAAGTGCCACCTCCTGTAGCTTGGCAGGACCCCCTGGAGAGGGATAAAGACCACAACCTACCCACAAAACTTTCAACCCAAAAGTTGTCCTGTCTACAATAAACACAGCTACGAAGATGGAATAGAGACTAAGAGAATGGCCAACCAATACCTGGCCCAACTTGAGGCCCATCCCAAGAGCAACTACCAATCCCTGACACTATTAATGATTGTTATGCTTGCAGACAAGAGCCTAGCATAACTGTCTTCTGAGAGGTTCCACCAAGCCTTACTGAAACAGAAACCTATAATCAATCATTAGATGGAACTCGGGGAGTCTTATGCAAGAGTTGGGGGAAGGATGGAGGGTCCCAGAGGAGATAAAAACCCAAGGGAAGACCAACAGAGTCAACTGACCTGGACCCTTCCCAGAAACTGAACCACCAACCAAAGAGCATACATGGGCTGGACCTAGACTATACACATAAGCAGATGTGTAACTTGGTCTTCAAGTGGTACCCCCAATGACTAGAGCATGGGCTGTCCCTAAAGCTGTTGCCTGTCTGTGGCTCCCATTCCCCTAATTGGGCTGCCTTGTCTGGCCTCAGTGGGAGAGGATGCTCCTAGCCATGCAAAGATTGATATGCCAGGGTGGGGTGACCTCTACCCTCTCAGAGAAGGAAAGGGGAAAAATGAGGGAAGGAACTGTAAGGAAGTGGGGGGACTGGAGAGGGGATGGACAGTAATCAAGACACAAAGTGAATAAATGAATAAATTAATGGAAGAGAAGAAAAAAGAACATTGGTTGCTTTTTCAGAGATTCTGAGATCAATTCCCAGCAACCATTTGGTGGCCACAATCATCTATAAAGAGATCTAATGCCCTCTTCTGGCATCTGGTGTATGTGCAGACAGAGCACTCCTACATTTAATGGATACATACATACATACATACATACATACATACATACATACATACATTTTTAATAGAGAAAAAGAGGCAATCAATTTGAGTGGTGGGTATGGGAGGGACTTGATGGTGTAGCTGGGACAGACCAGAGGGAGGAAATACAGGAAGAAAGTAATGTAATTCTAGTTCAATTAAAAACATATTGTTTCAAAAAGAAATAAAATTAGTGAATTAGGTACCTATGGTAAGAATGATGACTGAGTTCCAAAGCTCCCTCATTCCCTGCCCTTTTGGACCAGAAATTAACTGCCTGTGTGCTAAATCTTGCTTCTGGTTTAGAAAGTGTGTGCTGGGGTGTAAGAGCATTTCCTGACAAGCTTGCTGCCTCTCAATCAGAACTGAGAAGATGCAGTTTCCCTGTCCCCTGGCCTTGTCACTTATACCATCTCCCTGGTGGCCATAAGCATTGCTACTCTCCCCAGTTCAGGGCTGGGCAGTATGCCCCATGCAGATGAGAAGGCCTCTGTGAGGACAGACTGCATTCTGTCATAACTTCCTGGCCAGAGTTCTCCCTCCCTCCATCCTCCAGTTCCAGGAAGCTAGTTTTGTCTCTGGTGATTTAAGGATCAAACTTTCCACAGGCTGAGCTTTCTGTGATTCATGTTCCTGATGGATATGGAGGGCTCATCCATTAGAGCATTATTGTGTGTCTGCAGAGGCCAGCGTTCCAGAGCACAGTGCTCTTTTGTAGTCCCCACCCCCTCCAGCCCATCAGTGGCAAGGGAAAGATTATTCCCCCTGGATAACAGTCTAATGCCCAAATTCTCAGACCACACTCACAAACCCACACTCTAATAGCTCTGGTATTGTCTGACCAGTGAGCTGGGGCAGTGGCATGAACAGTCCGGCCCAGGATTCTACAACTCTGCCCTTACCCCTCCATACACAGATGACTGTCTTCATACACTCAGGTATAGCTTATAAGACCCTATCCTATTCACAAGCCTCCATTTGCTGCCTTAAACCTTTAGTAGTATCACTTCCAGCCACTTTTACATCTCTAACTGGAAAGAGTAAATTGAGCTCTAAAGAGATACCCAAAGATGCTTCAATATGTAGAAAGGACACATGCTCCACTATGTTCATAGCAGCCATATTTATAATAGCTAGAAACTGGAAACAACCCAAATATCCCTCAGTAGGTACAGAAAATGTGATACTTTTACACAATGGAATACTACTCAGCTATTAAAAATAATGACTTCTCGAAATTCTCAGGCAAATGGATGGAACTAGAAAATATCATCCTGAAGTAACTCAGTCACAAAAAACCACACATGGTATGTACTCACAGATAAGTAGATGTTAGGCAAAGAGCTTGGAATACCCACAATACAACTCAAGGGCCACATGAACCTCAAGAGGAAGGAAAACCAAAGAGTGGATGCTTCAGTCCTACTTAGAAAAGGGAACAAAATAATCAAGGGCAGTAGAGGGTGGGAGGGACTTGGGAGGAAGAGAGGAGGGGAGGGGGAAAGAGGGGCAGAATCAGGTATGGGAGGAAATGGAGGAGATATATAGAAGGTCAGGAAATCGAAAAGAGGTGTGTAGCCATGAGGCATGGGGAACTGAGGGTACCAACCAGAAAGTCTTAGATAACAGAAAAGCAAGAGCATCCCAGAACCCAATAGGGGTGAAATTAGCTGCAATACCCCACAAAGGGGAGGGAGAACCTGTTAAGACCATATACAGAGGTTAGGCATGGCCCCCCAGTTGAGGGATGGGGCCACCCACCCAGCTCCAAAATTTTAACCAAGAATTGCTCCTGTCTAAAGGAAACACAGGGACAAAGAGTTGAGCAGAGACTGGAGGAAAGGCTATCCAGAGACTGACCCACCTGGGGATCCATCCCACATGCATACACCAAACCCAGACAGTATTGCTAATACCAAGAAGTGCTTGCTGACAGGAGCCCGATACAGTTGTCTCCTGAGAGGCTCTGCCAGATCCTGACCAATGCAGATGTGTATACTTAAAGCCAATCCAACCATCAGGACCATCACAGGGACCCCAGTGGAAGAGTTAGGGGATGGACTGAAAGAGCTGAAGGGGCCTTATCTGGCATCAATAGTAGGGGAAGCCCTTGGTCCTGTGAAGGCTTGCTGCCCCAGTGTATAGGAATGCTAGGGCGTTGAAGCAGGAGTGGCAGGTGAGTAGGGGAGCACCCTCATAGAAGCAGATTAAGGGGGTGGAATAGAGGGTTTTCAGAGGGGAAACTGGGAAAGGGGATGACATTTGAAATGTAAATAAATAAAATATCCAATTTTGAAAAAAGAGATTTGTGAAATCTCCCTACAGGAGATTAAACACATTAGTATGTACACTAAGGATGGTTCTTCTTTCCCCTCCCTTTATACATCCTCTTCCTGCATGGAATTCAGAAGGGCTAGTCTTCCCAGCCTCCTGCAGGCTTCTGCAAGTTTTTATAGGTTTCTGCAGGTTTGGCAAACACTCATTAGCAACAAGGTACTCTTCACTGCCAAGCCCCAAGGCAAAGCTAAGAGAAACCCAAGAACATTGTTCTTACCCATCTGGGAAAAGTGCCAGCAAGGGATCAGGCTCTGGACCAATGTCCTGCAGAAATGCTGCATTTCTTTCTGTCCTTGTACGTTAAGAAGTTAACTTCACTGCAGTTCTACACAGATCACATCCATTGTGCACACTTCTTCAAACACTGCCCTTCTCACCTTGCTTCTCTGAAGACTCAGCTGTGTTTTTTTTTCTCTAGTGCTCTAGAACCTACCTGGACTTCCCAATCCTTCAAGAAGTTTAGAGACTGGAATAGGAACAAGTGCATGAGAAACATCAGGTTCAGTGTACATGAAGAACATGCCCAGGGGATCTTGTGTAGGAGAATAAGGATTAGTCCTGGGTGAACCAAAGTCCTAGTAGGGGAGGTATAGCACTGCATAGCCACATCAATAGCCACATCAGGCACCTAGCCAGATCTGATACTCATCTACCACCATGTTCTACCTCCAGCAGACAAAGTCAGTCCTTCCTCTCTGGAAACCATCGAGCCTCGAAACTGTCATACACTGGGAGCTTAGTCCTCAGATAAGGATCTGATTGTTCAGGTCCCCCTGAGTGCCACATTAGCATAACTACCAGCCCTTTTGATCAACCATCAGACATAAAGAAGATGGATTATATATGTCAGTCACTGTTTATAACTGGAACTTATTGACAACAGTGGGTCTGTACTGTCAAAACAAAAATTTCCAGCCATGGGGTTAAGAACTCTCATTCCATGAAAATAGTGCAGTAATTCAAATGAGTACTGAGTTCAGGACCTTACACGATCTAAAAAGCATCCTCTGTGGGTCTGTTCCCTGTCAGCTCCTCTCCCTCCTTTCTCACTCTGCTTGCCCACTTCACCCTGTTTCCCCTGAGGAGATGATGAGGAATTTCCTTCGGACTGATGGGGGGACATGAGAAGAGGCAGCAGTCTCTGAGAACCTCCTCTTCAAGGCCCAGTCAGATGTCAGCCTCCAGGGAGTGCCACAGCACAGCCACATACCTAGGTGAGTCATCTCTTTCTAACAGCTTTTTGAGAAGCCCAGACTGGATTCTGGACCTGCCCTTCCCTTGGATTGTGCACAGAGCACTTGCCCTTTACTGTTAGAGCCCAGGAAGAGGGCAGCACAGCCTGCAACAATAGAGGTTACAAGGCTAGGAGCCAGACCACCTGGATTTAATTCCCTACCTTGTAGTAGCTGTGTTACCTAAAACTAGTTAATGTCTCTGGGTGTCAGTCACTCCATTGTTAAATGTATCTTGTCACAGACTTGTTTTTCAATGACCGTAGTATAGTTTTAACTGAGTCATGGAGCTGCTATGTTTCTAGGTCAGCCATGTGCCCATCTAAAGGATGCCATTCACAAATCTTGAATCTACAGGAATAGGCAAGAATAGAGTGGAAGCCTGTGACTTCAATTTTAAAAGTTGTTTCAGAGGAGTTCATCTTTCTACTTGAACTGTGCCTGCCTCAGTTTCTGTCTGCCTAACTGTTCTTGCCAGACATCCAGTACTGTAGTGACAAGAAGCACTGATGATAAATACTTACCTGTCTTGTTCATAATCTCCTGGAGAAGCTTCCAGTTGAATTATTATGTCTGCTGTTGGTTGTGGTCTTGTCATGTGTGGCTTTTGCATCAAGTTCATGGTCAATAGGGATGAGAATTACCCTCAGCACAAGAACAACTTCAGGATGCACAGACCAGAGACAGATATTCAGTAAAGATGATTCTCACTTTAAAAGTAAATCCATGGTGAGGCATGAGAACTACACCCATGTGAACATAGGGACAAACATTCTTCTCCAAAAGCCAACACAACAATTGGTTATCCCATGCCAAATGGTCAGCCACAGGTAACATTACAAGACTGAGAATGTTGCATTTCTAGATAATAGAAATACAGAGAGAGAGAGAGAGAGAGAGAGAGAGAGAGAGAGAGAGAGAGAGAAACAGAGAGAGAGAGAGAATATACACATATAAATATAAAGATGTCATAAATTTGAAAAACAGCAAGATGGAACATGAGAGAATTTGCAGGGAAGAAAACTATGGGAGAACTGATGTAATTACAGTATAATCTAAAAAAGTAAAAAGTATATTTAAATTTAAAAGAAAAAATTCAAGTATTCCTTGAACTTCTGATTCCTTTTGCTTTTCTGATACTCACACCAACCTTTTTTATGCATTTTATTCTCATTGTAAAATAAATTATCATAATTATTTGCTAAATATTCTCTTTTCAAAAATTGTGATAGTTTGAACGGTTGTGAGACTTGTCAGATTAGGAGAAAGACATTCTTTCTGAGAAATAACTAATCCCTGAAGATACAATAAATACCAAAAAAAGCCTAAATCCATTTCCTAAACCACCTCCTCTATGAACACCACTTTCTCTGCCCTAAGAGTAGGTGTGAGCAGACAACAGAAAGGGCTATGTCAGGTTTTTAAGGACCACCATCCCCTGTGCTGAACTCTTCCGCCCTACCCTTTTCTTCCTTCCCTGGAGAGAAACACAATAACAAAATATAGTCTGTGTCCCTGATTTTCTGCTGGTTGCTGACAAACCACTGGTTTGCCATGGACGCAGAATTTTATGTTTTGCAAGTATTTTATGCAAGTAATCTTATTGCCCTCCATCACCTTACTCCTTGCTTTAGTTCTCTTTTTATTTTTGTTGTTCACATCTCATCCCTGTCTACTTGCTGAGATATCACTGTGTAGAGGTTTTTCTCTGATCATTTCTTCAGGAAGACAACTGCTGAGCTGTTCGAATTCAAAGCTATTGTTGCCCTTTCTACTTGAAGGCAGCTAGGCAGAATCTCTGTTCACATACCCACTGCTGAGATGCCTTACAGGGACTACCCCATGTGCTCTGGTCAAGATGCCCAATTGTCTTTCCCAACAATGACTTTACCTTTTTTCTTTTCTGGCTGACCAATAAATTCTTGGTTTATTTTTAAATAGAATGACTTGCCAGACACCCTCAAACGGTATCTTATTTCAAAGCAGGGATTTAGATCTTCTGATAGCACTGGGTAAGACAGAAACTTAAAACCTCAAGGCAGTGACTTGATGTGACAGTCAGGATCACAAAACAGTCTGGGCCCTGGCCAGAGCTGATAGCTGTAGTTGGGCTTATCTATGCAGCAGAGACGTCCACAGCAAAACAGGCAGGAGCAGCTATGAGCACTGAGGTATGGCAAACGCTCTAGGAAACCGCAGGAAGTTAGCTAGCGCACTAAGGACTGAAGGCATAACTGGCACTGTGAACAAGAATTCCTGGAAAGAAGCTGTTTGCAAAGGCAGATTGGCTGGTTAAAATTCAGTGATGAATAGACATTGCAGCCACAGGTAAATTAGAATTTATCTTGGGGTTAAAGATAAATTTCTATTCTTTGCCCGCCTGTGTCTCTCACTTAACATCCGATAACTAGCTCATGAAGCCAGACCTAACATCCAGACAAACATAAAATAATGTATTAACTTAGTAAAAGTCTATTCTTCACAAAGTTTGGAGTCATCACATAGCATATAAGATGGCTTTACTGTGACCACCTACTTAGTGTTTACTCCAGTAGAGTTTAAAGGTGTCTGGACTTACGGCTTTCTTTATTTGGTTACAACAGAAACTTCATGAAATATTGGAGCATGGAATTTGGGGTAACTTAAATCTGTGTACCTGGGCCATGGTCACTCCTATCTGGGTACAGAAGGAAAAAAACTAAAATCTACTCTTTCTTTCTTTGTGGTGAGAGCTCTCTTATGGTGACAGCAGTGATGCCCAGCAACAGAAAGCTCTGAAACACAGCGGAGGAATTTGGCTGAGGTCCGTAGAAACTTGAAAACAATATCTTCCCTTCTCCCTTTCCCCACAGAGGAGGAGCTGAAAGCCTTGAGCCTGTGGGACCAATTACCTATCCATCTTTGTGGACAGGAGAATGGAGAACTGGGGACTGATGTGACAAACTAGGAAGCTGTGTAGGCTTCCTCCTGGGGTTGCGCCTGAGATCAGTGGAACTTTTAGTAAGGGCTCCCGTCTTCCCCTCTCCTATATACTGGTGCCATAAAATAGACCAAGGGAATCGCTCCAAAGTGCCCAGATCCAGTTGTGGGTCCTATACATCTCCATGGGTGGAGAACAGGGACCCTGAAGTCTAACTCTGGGCGGGGTGTGGGGGGGTGGTGTAGTCTCCTCCATTGAGGCTGCTTCTAAAGTAGTGGGAACCTGCAGGGTTCTCACGCTGCACTCTCTCACTCAGCGCTGTAAAACTAAATAGTGCTCTCTCACTCAAACTAGATAGTGCATCATTACAGGGGAAGCTGAGGACAGCATAGTCAACCCAGCACACCTTTGCCAGAGATTCAATACATGTCGAAACTGATCCAAATTCCACTATACACACCCAAGATTGCTTTAGGGAACCTGAGTTTGGAATGAAATTGCAAACCACAGCTCCTTCAAAGGCCCATTCGCTCCATGAAACATCACGGGGGACGTGGGGGTGGGATAAATTAAAACCTAACCAAGCAAGGAAGAAATACTCACTCGTGGTTTTTTTATTGCAATTATTTATTTGAGTGTCAGCATGCATACATGGAGGTCAAATGGGACCTTCTGCTAAATGGAACCCAAGATTCAAACTCGGGTTGCCAGGCTTAGTAACAAGCAACTCGCCCCACTGAGCCTTCTCACCAGCCCTGTTGGTTTGTTTTTAATCTAATGGAATTTGTCTGTTGTTGTTGTTGTTGTTGTTGCTGCTGCTGCTGCTGCTGCTGCTGCTGCTGCTGCTGTTGTTGTTGTTGTTGCAATCCTTTAACTTTTCCTTTCTTTTTTTTTTTTTAATCTTCAGGTTTGCAAAACAAATTGTAATGAGCTCACTCTAGTTTGTGTTTTGCGTGGTCAGGTGCTCTGTATGCTTTCTACCTACTCTGCTATTGTGCTCCCTCTACGTCCGACATACACCGTCATACTTTTCCTCTCATTCCCATCTCTTCTCACCTCCCTGATCTCCCCACCCCTCTTCTTTTTACATTAAAGTCATAAATTTCCAAAATGTAGATAATCTCTAAACTCTGTGGAGCCCAACAGTTTCTTCAAGTCCCCTTACAAACGTTTTCCCATCATGCTTTGTTCCTCGGTTAATCTAGTCATAATCCCTGTCTGTTCCCTGCCCACTTACTTTCGGTCTCCAATCTTAATAAAGAATATCCTAGTGTACACCATCTCATCCTTGTTCAACTTCCACTAGCGATTGTCATTACAGAGACCATTTTAACTGGCTAACACGACATTTACTTTGCTCCTGCAGTTAATACTCTACTTCAGTTAAAACACAGAGGCCGTTCCAGGCATCCTCAAGCAGGTACTGAGGAGTTAACTTCAAAACTGTGTATTTTACTCACCATAGTCTAGGCCCACTTGACTACTGCAAATACATCAATTGATCAAATACAGTTAGCAGAAAATCCAATCGATATTATTACCCCCAGAGGTGTAATCTTGATGTAGTAAAGTAAAAAACATGAAAATCCAAATACCTACTCCATGGTAATGACTATCACCGAGAATGAGAGAGGACATCCCAGATGAGAAATTTTAGAGAATGGTTCAAGAAATGCTTTGTGAAGTCAAAAATGATAAAAATAAACTCATGAAATAATTCAAAGAGAATGTAAACAAACCACTGGATGAAATAAGGAAATGATATAAAACAAGAATTTTAAAAGACATGGAAATACTACTGAAAAGTAAAATTGAGAGCTGGGCCTAGACCCCTGGACTTGATCCCTAAAGCCATAGAATGTATGACACCTGCCTATCATTTTAACAACTGAGGCTTGGAGATCAGTGGGACCAGTTCAAGGGGACAATGGGCATTTTTCTTGGAAGCCCATTCTGGATTTAATTCTACATTCAGTATATTCTCAATTCATCTTCACACAGTCTGAATAAAAGACTTTCACTTTTTAGCTTCTGCAGTGCTCCACTTTGTCTCTCTCTTCTCTGTTAGCACCAAGATACCCCACCCAGGCTGAAGTTCTTCTGCCCTCCCATCTGGTGGTGACTAGGCAAAGTATCCTCATGTTGAAAGAGGAAGGTCCATAATACACTAGAGCACTCTCCATCTTTTCTTCCCTTTTGCTAAGCTAGACACCGGTGGTTTGGGAATGTATTTTTGCCAGTGATTATTCACCCACTGAGGCGAGGCCATGGACAAAGTGGCAGTACAGAGTCCTAGAATTCATACTAAACACAGAGAAGACAAGCTATGCAAGATAGCAAATCCAGAGCTGACCATAACCAGAATCAGCAACTCAAAACTTACGTGGGGTAATTCATACAAACAAGAGTCTAACCTTCCTTTCAAATGTTTTACCCAACTTTTGATCCCAAGTACTGGAAACTTGTTAAAAAGGTATTTGCCGGGCTGGAGAGATGGCTCAGTGCTTAAGAGCACCCAACTACTCTTCCAGAGGTCCTGAGTTCAATTCCCAGCAACCACATGGTGGCTCACAACCATTTGTAAAGAGATCTGATGCCCTCTTCTGGTGTGTCTGAGGACAGCTACAGTGTACTTACATATAATAAATGAATAAATCTTTTTTTTAAAAAGGGCATTTGCGATTCCTTAGACTCACACATTTACAAATAAGTACTTCCCAACATGCCCCAACCTGTAGAATATACAAAAACATGGGATCCCCTGTGCCAATCAGAAGAGAGACACAAAGTTGAGGCCACTGGGGGCTCTAACCCCTGTGTGGAGTGATCAGTGCCTCTCACCTCACTCCTGCTATCTCAGGGCCTGTCTCTCCCTTATGAACAGCGTGCATGCCTTAGCAGTCCTGATCTCTGGGGGACATTAAAAGTCACAATGAGCACAGCTTTGGAACACCTGTTCTAACTTATAGAAACTCACAGAGAAGTAAAGACTCCTCATCTCAGCAAGCATTTGTTTGAGTGGGTACTTTAATCTAAGTATGCTATGCCATTCATTTGCAATTTCTCTACAATAAAGTGGTTTTTATTTTTTAAAAAAATTCACAAAGAGGAGGTAAAAGGGAACATCATTTCCTGAGTAGGAAACCTGTGGGGTTTTTGTTGTTGTTATTTTATTAGTTATTTTGTTTATTTACATTTCAAATGTTGAAATCGGTGTTTTGTTAAGAGAAGAAAGGAGGACTCAGAAAGATGCTTAGCCTAAGCATCTCTCTCGGGGTAGCCAAACTCTAAGTCCTCTGTGAGCCCTATGAGTTTTCCTGTCAACACTACTTTGAATGAGAGGAAATGGAAATCAGGAAGCACCAGATGCAGCAGGTTCTTGATCTAACAGCGATTTTACACCCCAGGCCAGCAGCAGACTCCGGAAGCCCACCTACTCAAAGTCCACCTATTCAAAACCTTGTCAATGACAGTTCTGGGGATCTGCACATGGTACTGAGTGCTTTACTCCATTCTGCCCAGCAGAGGGCGCGCTAAACTGAAGTTGGGACTGTAGAACATCCACCCTCGGACAGTGGACCATATAAGGAAGAGGCCGAGATACCTCCAAGGAATACTGCTTAAAACAATATTTAACTTCAAGTCGTTTTAATACAAAACGACATTTTCCATCATTGTCACCTTAAAAATATTGGAAGAAACTTTTCAACCGTTTTTTTACAGTAGGGAAGAAGTGATCATAATCACGATAGAGAAAGAGATAGCATGGTGATTTGGGGCCTCACCATTTTCTTATGTGACTCTGCTAGCCTCTCTAGGTATCTACCAACACGCTTGTGATGTATAAATATTCTGGGACCATTCAGCTATCTTCGTTGCAAAAGGTCAGATAATGGTAAGAAGTCAAACTGTCTATAGGCAGGAAGATGTTAAACCCCCCAAGTTGGAAGAACAGGAACAAAGCTGTGGTTTAGAGACAGTAAAACTTCTGAGGAGGAAATGAAAACTTCATTTCATCTTTAGGTTTGGAACTCGGATCTTTAAGGAGGTGGTGCTAGAGCATCTGTGAAGTCACTGCAACTGCAGGGGTGCGGGGGACGGGGACATAGACCACAATGGACGAGACTATAGCTCCTTTTGTCACTCCTCTAGCGCTATCTACCAGTGTATTTTATTGTAGACCCAGGGGCAAAAGAAGACAGTAGCTCTCAAAGCTCTGGACAAACAACAGAGAAGAGGGTTGCATAGACTCAAGAGTTAAATAGTCAAGAGAGAAAACAAAGAAAGGTGCTGCCACCAAGGGTGCTCGCCATGAGTCCAGGTACTACAAATGCAGTAGGAAGGGAGAAAATAGAGGAGTGACCTGTAAAACCCCACCAGAAGGGCATATTGAACCGCACAGACCGGGCTGTTATATAGGAAAGCCAAGCTGGAGGCAATGAATGAAGTTGGAAATCAGAACAAGTGTTTTCATCATCCTTTGTTTGTAACAGGAGACACGCAATTTTGTCTGAGTGTCAAAACCTGTAAGACCCATCACTGGAGCAGGATTCAGAAACTGGAGTTCTAGTTCTGGCTTTGAAAGCATTTTCATTTGTGGATTTAGATCAATCACTTCACATCTGCCAGCATCAGCATCTAAGTCTTTTCTGGAAAAAGAAGCCTTAATGAAAGCATGCAGCTCCTTATTTTATATGTTTATATATATATATATATATGTGTGTGTGTGTGTGTGTGTGTGTGTGTGTATGTGTGTGTATATATGTGAATGTATATATATATGTATGTATATATATAATTACTTTTTAAGATAAATAAGAAAAGAATTGATCCTTTCTTTGCAACCACAAATTGCTGCCTGCCAGTAATAAAAGAAAAATGAGAAAATTGCCTTGCTTACTTACACTTTGTTAATCTATAAAAAGTTGCTTAGTTATGACTGTATGCAGATTCTTGGGAATAATTCGGGGTTTATCTTTACCTGGACTATGTAATCTTTAGTGAGCATACAGTTTTTTTCCATAATCATTCACTAGAAGAAAAACAGAATGTTATACCACTTGGAAGATTTTTGTTGTGATATATAAACTATGGGAGGGAAAAAAATAAAGTTGTTCGGAGCCAGCTAGTGGGAGTTTGCTCCATCCACCCAATGTGTGAATGTGTGTGTGTGTGTGTGTGTGTGTGTGTGTGTGTGTGTGTTATTTTCTTACCCTTCTTTCCCTTTCTCCCATCACCAGTTGCTATCAGTAACAGCCACCGGTCTTTAACTCTACACCCCACCTCAGTTTACCCTGGGTGTCAGAGCTGGCCTTTGACACTGTCCCAGAACATTCTCAGGACAGACTAATTTAAACACAATTGCCTTGCACATACTATAGATTATATCTGGGGAAGCACAAAAGCAAGGCAGAATGCCGTGTGTAGATGCAGAGTACACTAGGGACACGCTCAGCGTATCCTCTCACCAAACTGGGTTCTATAACTATGATCTCAGAGCCAACAAGAATAAACACATCTTATCAGTTGAATATATGTTTGCCAAAGGAGTCACAAAGTCACATCCAAGAACAAAAAAGCACCTGAGATAAAAGTTCCTCTCCCCCCTCCCCCAAGCCTCTCTCACGGTTCCTAAGGCATTGTTCACCATGTGTCATTTTGACAGAGTTCTGTTAATACATGAGTTATATTTTTAAACTTCATATTATGCCAAGTAGTTAGGATTTGTATGTTGGATATTTTTAACATTTTAAAACAAAGCTTAGGGTCTTTCTTAAATCCTATAGAAAATGTTCATATTTTGTTCTAACTGGCAATCTATTGGATTAATAACCCTTTCAAGTTCCAGCCCATGTCTGTCAAATTTCCAAAGTATTCGAAGCACTTTCCTAATCTCTCCAGACAGTGACAACTACTGTGAGTCTGAACCTGGTAAACAGAATGTCAGGAAACCATCAGACCCTTGCCATGTACAGCCCAGTGTTAGCCTCAGAACCTGGTAAAAAGAATGTCAGGACACCATCAGACCCTTGCCATGTGCAGCCCAGTGTTAGCCTCAGAACCTGGTAAACAGCTTATGGAATCATTTTTCTTAAGTACTCCTACCAATACCTTCTGGTTCCCTAGAAATAAACTTCATGGTTAACCTGCTAAAACTGATGCCCTTGAACCCCACTGCTGTGTATATGATTAGACTGAAGAAGCGGGAGAACAGGAAAGGGGCAGAGAAGACCACAGCTCTAATGAATGGAGATTTCCCTCTCACATTTTGGCTTTCATCAGACCTTTGGCCAGCCATGCAACTGCTGCAACCAGAATTGTCTAGTAAATAGATTGTGAACACAGTGATTAATACTGTGAGTGTCCAGCTTTTATGCCTTGCACTGGAAGCTAACACTAGATGGTGCTTAGTGCTGCTCTCTAAGCATGGTAAGACTCCTGACAGATCTTTCAGATGCATCGTGTAACTCTCAAAGTGTGTTATAGGTGTATCAGGAGTAAATTGTTGATAAATGAGAATGTACTTCATAGAATATGTGATGAGTTTCACCTGACATAGGTGTTCATAATAAATTATTTCTAATATTTCTGCTCATACTAGAATATTTTAATATTTTTACATGTTTTGACATTAATCCAGTGAGTTTCTGATTTCCTGCTGAGTAGTAACTATTATGACTGGAGATGGTTATGGTGAGAAAGTTCCAAAATACATGTATATAGTGATACATACCATATAATCATATAATATCTTATATATAATATATAATGAGCCCTTCTTTATAAAATTCAAGCACAAAGTCTAGTAGAATTCATCAGGTGAGCACATTCAAATCTCTCTCCTCCATGCAGATAGAAACTATTAACTGCTTTTTAGATTGTAAACAGTAAGTGGAAATTCAGAAACTCAAAGCAGTTTATTTCCATCTTCTCTGAATAGGGATTTTCTGTGTTGCCCCATTTTATTTCTAGTGGGACTTAAGCCTCCTTTGCTAGCTCCATGGCTACTATGTTCTGGGATGTAAAATGTTTTGGCCAGATTTTTTTCCTCTTTACAATAAGGAATCCTGGTTTTAAAATAGGCACAGAAGCCACAAAAAGAAAAGTCATAATTTAGCAATATGAAACAGTTCTAAACTTCAGAATGACAACAAAACTAATAGTTTTTAAAAAGTGTTTAAAAGAGGGTGTTAGCATGAGGACATGATTTCAGATCACAGCAGCTGTGGAAGAGTCAACCTAGCCACACTGGGAAGACACACTGTGTTCACTGGATCCCTTTGTCCCTCTTCCCAGTGCAGCCATATTGAATAAATCTCTTTTTGCTGCCTTCTACCTTTCAAAAATATAGCTCTTTTAATTGGCTTATCGAGTATGGGTGACTGGACCTGATTCGGGACACAAGGTTTAACACAAGTTTGGTAACAATTGCATTGTCTGAATTGTCTTGTACATTATGTGTTATTTTCTTAACATTCATTTAATAATAATCCCCTTACATAATACCTACTTCTTTTCTACAGCCACAGAATTTTTTGCATCTAGAATAATATGGAGTAGGCTGTTAGTACTCCTCTGTTGGGCATCTTTAAATAACTGAAAGGTGTATACGGTGAGTGTGGAGTGTATACGGTGTGGAGAGCAGCGGTCACTGGCATTTCTCGGGACTTTAGCTAAGGTGGGCATTAGTTTGGGAGGACTCACCGGAGGACTCACCTTTGAGACACTAAGAAACCTCACACATAAATGTTAAGCAGAACTTTTGTCTAAGGCCTTGCTCCACATAAATCATCTCATTACTTTGCTTATTGCATTATTAATGGATTTTTACAATGCTAGTTTAACCCTCATTTTACTGATGAAAAATGAAGCACTGGGATATTGAGTATGTGATAGACAGTTAATTCATAGATGCAAACAGACACCCTGTCTGTTTGCTCCCTCTATGGTCCTGCATGCCTTTTACACAACTCCTTCCCCCTAGAGTTTTATATGGAGTCAGTTCAGCCTGCTCCCTCAGAAGCTCCAGCGCTCCTGTGTTCAGAGAAATGACTGGTTGACCTCATCAATTTCCTCATGGAACGTTCAAAGGAGTTCCCCTAAACCCACACAACTTGTTTTCTAACACTGAGATTTTCATCAAGTCTAACATCCAACCTCCTGATTTTGGAGTGGATACCTGCCATCACAAGTGATGCAGTGACATATTTGTCGATTTCCTCTGAGTCGTTGTCATCATCCAAAGCCTCTGAAGAGCTAAATAAGTTGACTCTTCTTGGGTTCACACTAGAAACCCCGAAGAAGTGAACCAGGACATTTTCAGGTGACAATGCCTTTTCTGAGACAACTCAGATGACATTATTTCTTCCAAACTCTGTCCTAGAATCCCATTAATCCAGGCTCCTTAGGCCTCTAGGTCTTTCAGCCGGTGAGACATTGTGACTATTCCAATGAGAAAAATCCCTCAACCATCACAGGAGCTGCCACTTCAGTAGCCCAGAGAACGTTCGCCTGGCTTTGTACGGAGCAAAGGAGAGGTATTTTCACAAGACAGATGCAGAAAGTTTGAAGCGAGAAAAAGCCTCAACTATGGCAGTGTTTCTTAACTGCAGAAGTTCAGACATGGGTCAAGAATGTAAGGATGTACCAGTGGAATTCCTGCCGCAAGCCAACTCCCTGGGGCACTGGCTTTCTTCTTACCAATCTCCAATTTATCCTTCATTGTCTTTCTTTACATGATCTCAGTCTTCTTGGAGCTTTTCGTTTAATTCAGCAAAGTTTAGTAAAATACCTCCTATGTGGTCAACTTCCAATCCATCATATTTTAGGAATGCAAAAATGATAACACAATAAAAACTTGCCTGCCAAGATGTGTAGTGGGTTGGCTTAATGCTGCTTGTCTTCTAATGTTAACTTGAGTCCCCCAAAACTTTTATCCCAAAGACCAGACAGTTTACACATAGCCCCTGTGTTTCTGCCCACAGTTGATTGTGATTAGTGAATAAAGATGCCAACAACTACTAGCTGGGGAGAAGAGAAATAGGTGGGGTTGAGTTTTGTCAGGTTCAGAGAAAGATGCAGAGAGCAGAGGATAGAGAGCTACTATGGGACAGAAGAAGAACTTACAGGAGAAAACGAACTGCCATGGTCTAGGGCCCAAGAGAATGTGGCCCAGAAGGCTGCCTAGTTGGAGCTGAGATCCACCCAGATAAAACATAGTAAGTAATAACTTGGGTTATGGGTAAGAGGTAGAATCAAATAACATGAGGGTAGGCAGCTCCCCCACTATTGTGCTGCTTAACATGTATTAAAATATAAAGGCTGTAAATGTGTCTTTCATTCAGGGACATAAGTGGTCTAAAGTAGGTAGAAACTCCGTGCAAAGATTGATAATATTTTACAAAGCTGTTCATAGCTCAGAGGAATTTTGAAAAACACATCCTGTAATAAGGATGAAAAAGACAAAACTAGATCTGTATAAATGACAAGAAGGAGGGATGGAGGAAGGAGAGAGAGTGGGGGGAGAGCAGGATAAATAGATGAGGAGGACATAAAGAACAGAAGAAAGGAGAAATAAAATAATCATTGCATTTCAGAAATCGCCTCCATGTCTCTTTTGACAAGAATACTAGACCCCAGTCTCATTTGTCTGAATCCTGATAATGTCTAGCAGAGTTATGATGGTTATTAATTTTCTAAAAACATATTCTTCTGATTTGTTTCATTCTCACACCCTAACCTTTAGATAGGCTGGTCAGTGGCATCATCTTGGTTCTAACCCTTATTCTCCATCTCATATGGTCAGTGAATCAGCAAGTCTTGAATGTGCTTCCTTCTAAGCCTTTACTAAGTTGTCTGCCCACTACTAACAACTGATATCTCTTTACTTTGCCTTCTTTTAAATAGGTTAAAGGAGAGAGTGGAACTCTCAAAATCCATCACAATTATAAACTCATAATTTGGATAAATATACTGATACCCAGATCCTCTCGAATCTAGCGACTGGTTCCTTGGAATGCTCAGTCTGCCTAGAGTTATCCAGCCTAAGAAAGGGGTGGGTGTTAGTGGCTTCATCTTATCCACTGATGAAACAGACAGGGACCACTTGAAAGCTCTCCACAGAGCTACTCTGGGTGGGATGAACATCAGTGAATACCTGAGCAGCATTTTCTGCCCTGCTTTGTAAGAACATCCACCTTTTTCCTCAAGAGCCACAGTAGAATTCATAGGCTAGTCCCAATAAAGGTATCCTGTGCACAACCCTCCTGTGCACTGAAACCACAGTATAAGGCTTTATTGAAACCTAAGAAATTTCTCTGTCAGAACTCACAAACCTTGGGAATGAAAGTGTGAAAGAACAAAAGAAATGAGAAACTGATATAGCACATAGAGAAGTCTAGACAAGGGAGTCAGCCCTACAACTCACTGAACCTAAGCCCTAGATAATGTGATTGCTACCTCTATGGGCTGGGTCTTTTAGGGCAGTTAAGTCTGGCCAAGGTCTTGTATACTTATGATGCACAGGCACAATTGTATTTATTTTTCTAGAAAGAAAGGCTCTTCTTGATCTGGCTAAAGAATTTTCTTTTTACTACTTGTTTACTTTAGCCATATATTTGTTATCTGCATAATATCATTTAACTTCAAAAGAAAAGTAGTTGGATACTATTTGAGTAAATACATTTAAGTAGATGTTGGCTTGATCTTTCTGAGAAAAGCTGCTAATGAAACAGCCAGCCACACTAAACACCTTCCAAGGGCTACACACACACACACACACACACACACACACACACACACACACACACACACACATGCACACCAAGCAATTATCCAAAATGACCACCTTTGTTTGCAGGAAAATCTTGTTCTGACTCTATTACAGTTGCTGCAGAGAATTCCCTGAGTCCCGAAGATTCCAAGTCATACTGGAACTGTAGGGCCAGTGGTGGGGACTTCCACATGACCAATGACTGCCAGTGACCTGGGTCTGGAAGACTCATAGGAGCAGCATTAGGTGAACCACCAGATCAAGAAACAAATGCTTCTTATACATGCTCTTTAAAATATAAATTCAAGACCACAAAAGCCTCAAAATATGATTCACATTCATTTATAGCAGTCTATAGAAATTGAGAGACGAGAGAAAGGGATGTTTTGGCAACACAAACATTTTATGAGCAGATATGGGTGTATTTCTCAGCCTTGTTGATTATCACATACTTGCAAAAAAACACATTTAATTTATAGAACTAATTCCATTAATTAGTGTATAGAAGACTCCAAAACCTCACTTGGAATAAAAATAATCAATCTAAGCTCAGTGTGTCACATGCACGGAGATTCTATCTCAAGTATTGCCATTTTCTGCACTAGAATCGATCCTCACTTCAATCAGTAAAAAACATCCATCTTAAAAAAATAAAAAAAATCCATCTTACACACACACACACACACACACACACACACACACACACGTAGCCTAATCAAGTTTAATTCAACATAAGCCTTCATTTCAAATACTCTCTTCTCCAGTACTAGTAACACTTGACTGAAGTGTCTTTCTTCCTCTCCCACTTGCAGGTAGACTTTTTTTTTCCTTTCTGATGTACATTTAAAGGCAAAGCGGCTAGACTAAATACAATATCCCTTAAATTAGTCCTACTGTTGATTTTCACCTTGACTCTCTGGAGGGAGGAGACACATAACCAGCAAGGACTCAGAGCAGCATTGTTGCACGGGTGTGTGTGTGTGTGTGTGTGTGTGTGTGTGTGTGTGTGTGTGTGTGTTTGTGTGTGTGTGTATGTATGTACCAGATTCACTTTTGTATTCATGAATACAAAGAAAATGCCAGTTAATAGACCTTAACTGATCACACTGCAAATCAATCCGTTGGAAACATTAATTATAATCTTGACTAAACAATAATTTATGACACTTCCCCAAATTAACAAGGTCCTGAGTTCAACAGTCAGGAGAAATAATCACCAGGGTTTGCTACCTTAGAGTGTAAGAAGCTGTTGTCAACAGATAACATTTCTACAGTTCCGTTCTCTGCATCAGGGTGGAAGATGCTTTTCAAATGAGAAAACTGGCTGACAGGGGTGTGTTTATTTCTAGGGAGGAGAATTTAGGTTCTGTTTTGAATTTATCAATACCTGCTACTTGTTGCAGCATAGAGACAATGAAACATTGTCATTTCTCCAGTCTTCCTACCTTAGATAAGCACACAGGTAAATTGCATGCTGCCTACTACTTTTGCTTTGCCAACTCTTTCCCCTATTAATCTCATAGATTTAGAGAACAAATATAATGTGAAAGTTTAACTCTGCATTGAAGTGCATATCTCATTTTCTCAGAGACACTGTAACCTTATGATTGGTCCTTTATGAGCTTCTTGAAGAGTAGGGAGATGTGTTGATCCTTTTCATGAGGAGGAAGAGAAGAAATATATCACAAACCTTTACTCCAAGATCAAGATCAAGGACTATGAACCCCTCCACTCCAGCCTTTGTTTATATGACTTTAAATGAAGGCAGGAACAATCAGAGAAGTTGCAAGGCACTCCTTCCAGAGCAGAGTGAATCCCAGTTCCTCAAAGCCACACCTGTATCTATTTGCCTTAGACAGAATGAAACATTACCTCCTATTGTCCTCCACTTTGGAGATCTGGACAGTCATTTTACTATACTATGTAATACTCTAAACATTCAATCAACTAATCCTTTAGAAGAATTGGACCAGGGACGTATCATACAAAATGACTATTTGGACCCAGACAAGGATCAGAACTAGGGCTGGAGGAGATACTCATAAATCAGAAACAATTTCAGCATGCCTAGGTTCTTCATTCATGTTCCTTATAAGTGATTCAACTACACTTCATATGATATGGGAGTGAAGGAGAACATGCTATTTTAAAATCCATGTTATTTAAAAACCCATGACTTTTCTTCTGTAGTATATACAACATAATGATCTGAACTGGAAGGGAAATGACTTATCAATTGTCACATGAATTTGCCTGCAACATCATAGTCTTGTCAATTATGTTGTCACTGACTGTTGTGCCTTGCCTGAAATGCACTAGCAAAGGTAAAACCACAGTGGTGTGTTCCCATGAGGTCAAGTGGCATAACCAGATGATGAACTCTTCCAAAGGGTCAATCAGGTAAACCAGGTTCAGTCTTCACAATGTTTCTGGAGGCCCCAGAGGCTCATAACCACGATGGATGGCACTCATGTCTTCTCCATCTGGGATTTCCCAAATGCTCCGGGAGAAAAGACTATCTGGTGAGTCAGTCTTCTGTCCTCACAGGGTGTCTCCTCTGGTTGTCCATTCTATAATTATCAAAAGGAAAGACTGCAGGGTGGGGATAATGACTTACCCTCTCTGGGATGGAAAAAAAAAGCACCTGACATGACAGCCTCCAAGGGGAAGTCACCAAGAAATCTGCTTGTGTTTCATGACAACTCCAGCAAGTATCTCTGGGACATTTTAATCACTGGACTCCAGACTAATCTAAGTATTGTGTTTTATGCCCTGATTCTTGCCTTATCTTAAATGACCTAAAGAGATATGTGACCAAAAAGTAAAAATATTTACTCCTGAAAGTAGATCCGAACCCCAGACTACCGAATATCATAATTGATCTGTATCTCTCCTTCAGGAATATTCATCACTATTGTATTTGGTGCTTATAGTGTCCATTTGAGAACAGAATTCTTGTTTATAGCTTTACACATATAACACCAACTCTACCAACTGAGCTACATCTCAGATGAATAACTCTATGGGATTCTTTAAAGAAGTCATAGTATTGCAAATATTCAAACTGAAATGAAGACCAGAGAACAAAGAACTTAATACAAGACAAATTAATGTTAGTTAAGAATCCATGACACTTTTTTCTGTAGCATCTACAACATATTATATTGTCTTTTAAAGATAGAGCCAATATTCATTTATACTTAGTGCAATTATTAAAATAAAACAAAAAACTATCATTTCTGTTTATATGAAATTGCCATATACAACTCTCAAGCATTACTATGCCTCTTCAGTAAGTGAAATTTATGTGTCTCCATCAGGTTCATCACTAACAACAAAATTTTCATCACTAGGCATACAATGAGATGAAATGTCACAAACACAACAGAGGGCCACAAGCACATGCCCCTTTATCCTTTAATTGTGATTTCTGTTGGTTCCAGAGATGGAGGTCACATTTTTTATGTGATCTGATCCTCTAACAGGACCTCCCTCAGCTCTCCTCCTCCCATGTTTCATTGTAGATTTGGGATGTTCTCGGAAGAAATTCTACCTTTCATACCACGGCCCAGCTCCATTCTTTTCCTTATCTCTTACCTAACCATGCCTCCTTACCAAGATCATTACATGGCTCAGTCAAAACCCATATGGCAGGAACTTACCTATCATCCTCTGAGGGACTCTAAAAAGAAGTAGGAGTGACACCCACAAGCACTGGCTCCAGCTGCCTGCTACCTTTCTACACATGTGTATACTGCCACTTAGTCTGCAATCTATATGGTCAGGCTTAGTAGTTTGGCCCACCATCTGTCCTTCTGAGAGGATAAGAGCTAGTCAAGGGGATCGATTGGCTCTGTCTGTCTCCATATTACCAGTGAACCTGAAGAATATACTCTAAGTAAGGGTATGTGAGAAGAAGGAAAGCATGTAAGTACAATGGCTACCACAGGATCTGAGCTGAAGGTAACACTCATTAAGATTTCCTTCTTTTATTTGGCAATTCCTCTAAGTATTTGAAGGAAAGTACTGAAAACCTGGTTCTGGGAGTGGACCCCTGAGATAGGACAAAGGCACACCTTTCCATGTGCATCATAAAACCCAGCTCAAGATAAAAAGTCTTAAGTCCTGGGTTCCTTGGTACACAATCAACACAACACAATTCTTACCTAGAATCGCAGAACTAGTAAGTGTTCATCTGAGTAGTGGACCTGAGCCAACAGAGTTGAGCAGACATGCCTGTGGTTCAACATGGGAATTCTAAGGAAGATGGATCAGAGGTGGCAGAGAGGCGCATGGTAGAAATGGCAACAGTGGAAGAGTTAGATGAAAATGAAGATCAGTGAGCCATGGCAGTGTTCTGTGATGAGACTAACCTTAGGATCCCATACCCTCCCTCTCATGCCTGCTGAGACACTTGCTGCTTCCTCAAATCCTCACTGATTTTCACACTCTTCACAGGCAGCCAGAGAATTGGGGAACTTTGGAAATAGTGGGGCATTGTGCATCTTGTGCACTGAATGCCTGCAGAGGGCACTGTTCACTGGTCTCTGTGATAACCTGTACTAAGCAAAGGGGAAGGTTAGCCCAGAAGGATACTAACAGTCCTGACAAAAGATGGAGGGAAAGAACCATAGCTCACTTGGCCAATTTATTTCCAAAACAGTCCATTTCCCTTCTCTCTATCTTGGTCAAATAAAAGTACAAGTATCTCCAACTAAAGTAAAGAAGCTTACACATTGACATATTTTGTTTTATTTTACTTTTACTAATTTAGTTTAGTTTAATTTAATTGTTTAGTTTAGTTTAGTTTAGTTTGGTTTGGTTTGGTTTGGTTTGGTTTGGTTTGGTTTGGTTTGGTTTGGTTTGGTTTGGTTTAGTTTGTGCAAGCTCACTGACTTCTCCTGTAAAGTCAGTTATCCAGCAAATATGTCAGCCATGTTCAAATGTTCCTTGGCCAAGTATTACCTAAGGAACCCAGCACCATTTCTACTTACAGCCTCCTTCTGATATTCTACAAGCTTTTGGGACTGTACTGCACAGGTCATTACAGTTGCTATAGTGCCAGGGCCAGCAGGGTGAGAATTGTGACTTCTGTGATCTCAGCCCTATCTACATCTGGGCTTCTGCCTGTGGGCACAACTCAATGGGCTGCTGCTGACTTGGAGACTAGGATTAAGCACTTATGAAAAACATTTCAAAACAATCTGTAAAACTCCTGAGTCCACACCATGTATTAGTGTGTCTTGTCCCTGTCTCTTCTTCTGACTTAGAGGTCCCATAAGGCATGGGGTGATGTGGGATAAGCAATATTAGCCAGGTTCTACTGACTTTCCCCCATTACTGAAGCTGTTGATTCTGCTGAGAATCTAGCAGTGACACTCTGACTTCCTAACACCCTAAAAAGTCAAGTATTTCATGCCTTAAATCTTTACCAGTCCTGGATTTACGCATCCTACACTGCAGACTACTATCAATAAAGTTATAAATCCAACTGCATCCAGTACAAGAAACTACAGATACCAACCTGTAAAATGATCACTTTTGTCTGCAATGCATTTTAATTCCAACTCTGTAGAGTACTTCCCAAGAACATCATGAAGATCATAAAGCCTATCATGTAGATCCTCAATCCTACTCAAAAGGGGTCTCATGTCCATGGCTACTTTCTCAGAGCACTCTGTCCCAGCCAGTCAAGGGCTTTGAGTAGTGGAGCAAAGAGAGCTCAGACTTGCATTCAAACTTCCTCTTGATGTTTCCTTCTCTTTTATAAGAATATATGTGTCCAGGGTTGGGGATTTAGCTCAGTGGTAGAGCGCTTGCCTAGCAAGCGCAAGGTCCTGGGTTCGGTCCCCAGCTCTGAAGAAAAAAAGAATATATGTGTCCAAGGATATTAATGCAAAGCAGATGCCCAGTTGACTTTGAGAGAAAACGAAAAAGCAAAGCTATTTGAGATATTTTATTCCATTGAACTTCCGTTTTACATAGATTTTATTCATAGTCTATACTCTTCATGCTCAGCCTCCAAATATATTCAACTTGGTTTAGATACCTTTCTTGAGTTAGTGCAAAAATCATAGGGCATATGATATTCTGTAATATTGAAAAATTCAAACCATCAAGATGAAGCCACACACACAGTTCACATGGAAAATGACCACTGTAGTTTACAGTAGAAATAAGCTCTGCTCCCCTCCAAAGTTAAAGTAGGTGACCCCAATCAAATCTCTTTGCAAATCCCACATCATTTTGCCTCTTCATTTTGTAAGAGAAATTGAAGTCTACAATCTGCAGCCACTGAGATACTTCTCATACCCTCTTTTGCCCAGTTTTTTCAGCATACCCAGCTCTTCATTTGCTTCCAGGAAAATCCCTCAATTCCAATTTCTTCAGTTTACTAACTTTTCAATTGTTCAGTCCACCCTCTGGAAACTATTATTTGTAGCTTGGCTTAATCTCCTACCCATAGACCTTTCTCCACATCTCCATCCTTTCTTCCATGTTACAAAAAAAAAATAGCCATTTTGCTATCAAGTAGTTCTAACCCTCAGTTACACAAGAAAATGTAGCACTTTCCCAAGAGGCTCTTCAATATACCATGCCTGCGCCACACACACACACACACACACACACACACACACACACACACACACACACACACACACTTCTATCCGGAAGTTCCCACAGATATCTGCTGTATGAAAAAGAAGAATCTAAGGCATTATTTCTTCATTACAAAGCTGAGATGGCTTCAAGTGTTGGGTATCTTGGGCCTTCAAAAGCTGACAAAGTGGGAAAAAAGCAGTGAGCAACCCTGTGTGGAATAATTCAAGGAACAAGTAACATACTGGTAATGCTGAGAAAGAATTTTATTCACTGACATGCCCAGACACAGGTGATGGAACCATGAGAAGTAGAGGCAACCAGGCTTTCGGGAAATCCATTAAAAGAGTCTAAGAACACATAGCTCAAGAGAGATTAGGATGTCTGAGAGAGCACAAGCCAAGATGGCTCAGTATTCCAAACTCTCTTGTCTCAACCTCGTGATACAAGTCAGCAGCAGCCCCCAGACTGCTGACCACTGCCACGGTCACAGGAACTGGAGCTCCTGCGCCTGCATCTGTGGGACCTGCGCCTGTGGTGGCTCAGGCAGCAGCCTCCCTCAGAGCTGGGGACACTGCAGCCCCCAGAGCTTGTAGCACAGCAGGAAGAGGCTGCAGGCAGACACTGTGCTGTGCTCTTTGGGGGGCATTTTGGGGAGCACTTTGGGGAGGGGCACTTGGGAGGAGGCTGGCACTGCTTCTGGCTCTGCTGGCAGGACATCTTGGCAGGAACTTGACCTAGAAGAGTAGGATAGAAGCATTATAGGGAGAAGCTTCTGGTGAATGTCTACTGACTTAGTCTATCAAACACATGCTTCCCATGACCTATCTGCTTCCCAAACCAAGATCTCTATGAAATAAATAGGACCGTGGAGGTACACAGCTATCTAAATAAAGCATCATCAAGACTAGAAGATAGATCCTCATGCATCTCTAGTAAATGCACTCAGAACAATGATTAAAAAATAATCCCAGTGTCCTATGGTTTGTAGGACTCCCAACTCACTGACCGTGAGCTAAACATTCTTTCCTCCATCATCATTACCTCCCCTACCATGGCCTGTCGTGGACCTCTTCCTAGGGTTCTAGTTCAAATCTGGCCCGTATGCTGTCCCACATACTCCCACATGATGAAGTGGTCCCAGACTGCCACTTACCAGATGCAAAGGTGATAGGAGAACTTCTGAGCAGGCTGTGGATGAGGAATCCAGAGCAGGAGCCTTTTTATTCTGTGTAGAACTGGTGAAGCATCACCCAAGCATGTTGCTGTTTTCACAACTCGGGGAGGTGACAGTGCTAGACACTTCCTAGTTTCTGGTTTCCAGTGCTTTCCTGTACACGTGTTTAAAGAACCCATAAGGTGGAACCAGGAAGCACTTGTGACTGTAAAATCACTTCCTTTTGTTCTTCCCCAGACATTATCTAACCTTTCCCCATTCATTCACAAGTTCTAACCCTGTTTTGATCTCATGCATTAACATGAGATGTATAGAGTATACCCATCACTCAAAAAATTGAGTACATTTGAACATGATGAGATCGCAGTTTTATCCTGGATGAATTCAAGAACTCAAGCATAAGGCTCTAGCCTTTATAAGGCAAGCCCTCATTGTATTGCAGACCAAAAGGTATAGGATGGGACCTTCTAATGCTTTCTGTGGGTGACTGTGGAGAAAAGGCAGTGCCTTATAAGGATACAACGTATAGAACAAGACAACAGAAAGATATCTTAGATTAGCTTCAGACGAGGGACTTAGAGATGACAAGACTCACAACTTCTATCATAAAGAAAAAAGATCTCCCCAGGTTTCTCACTCCACCTTCAGTATCTGACAACCACCATTTTACACTATGCTCCTTTGAGTGTTATTTATTTTAGAATCCAAAAATAAGTGATATCATGCAAAACAGATCTTTCTATTTATAGCTTATGTCACTTAATGTGATATCTTCCAGATTAATTCCTGTTGTCTGAAATAACAGGAATGCCTGTCCTTTTTTCCAAAGGCTGAATATATGCCATGTGTTCTGTATGCATTCATCCACAAATACACATTTAGGCACAGTCTTTATTATAAATCTTGCAAATAGTGCAGCAATAAAAATAAGGGTGTATATATCTTTTCAGTGAATATACACACCTAATGACGTTGATGATCACATAACAGTTAATCTTTAATTTTTTTTCAGGACCTCAATACTGTCTTCTACACTGGCTGGGACATTTTACATTTCTATTAATTATCCTATTTTCCGCAAAATTCTTGGCAGCGCTTATTCTTTCTTGCATCTTTAGTGATAGCCACTCTCACAAGTGTGAGGTGATGTTTCATTGTAGATTTAATTTGTACTTCTCTGATAATTAAGGACAATAAACCTTTTTTCATACATCTACAAGCAACTTGTATGTCTTCTTTTAGGAAATATTTCCTCAGATTGTTTCTCTGATTTTAAGATCAGGATTTTTTTTTCCTTTGCTATTGAGATCTTTGAATTCGTAATATATTATTATATTAACTCTTTATAAGATGTGTCATTCACGAATACTTCCCACTTTATCAGTCTTGATTTTTTGTTTCTTTTGCTGTGCATAAACATTTTGTTTTGGTAGAAATTCATTTGTCCTGGCTTGGTTCTTTTTATTATTATTATTATTATTGTTGTTGTTGTTGTTGTTGTTGTTGTTATTATTATTTCGTTTTGTGTGTGTAGCATTTAAAGTCTAGCTTTTTGCATTTTATCTTCATTCCTTTTGTTTCATAGATCAATATTTTCTTCATTGCTTTATTCTGTAACATCCTCTTGGAGACCAGCAGTCATGGGGAAGGTGTGGAACGTGGAACAGTTGGAAGGTGGACTGGGAAGGTGATAAAGTCTGGACTGTAAAAAAAAGATTAAAGAATAAAAAAATTAATTTTTAAAAAACTTCCTATTTTAATCAGATTGTTTATTGCTTTAAAATGTTCTAAACACAAGCCTTCAATTAGACATTGCTTTACTAATCTCTTCTTTGAGTTTATGAGCTTTAATTGTGAATTCTTCAAAAGTTGATTGAAAAGCAGTAGTTTTTATTCTTTACCTGTTATACTGTTCTTTGTATCAATCTCACTTTACCTAAAAGTGGCCACAAACATCTTTCTGTCACAGTCTCAAAAGTACAGAAATTAGTCGTGAATTGCTACAGGCATGTTTAATCATGTACCATTATCTCAGAAGTTTAAATTGTGGAGTTCAGTAGTTCCCTTTTGAACTGTGTCTTTTTGTCATATATAAAAGTTTATCATAAAAATTTTATAACCATTGTCACAGTATTTTGTCCTATATGGTATTTTAGAAGTTTGTGTTTGTCTTTTACACATTTATCTATTATCTTGTATTATATAGTTATATTATGTTATAATAGCTTTTCATTTTTAATATACTACTAAATATGTTCTGATTAACATAGAGGTGGCCAATTATTTCAGTATAATTTTTTTTAATTTGAGAATTTCATACATGAAAACAGTGTGTTTGTTACATTTGAAACCTTTTCACATCCAACTCCTCCCTTGTCTCCCCATGACCATCTTCTCTCAAATTCATGTATTCACGTACCCACACCCAACACACACACACACACACACACACACACACACACACACACACACACACATGCATGCACACACCTTACTGACTAGAATTTCAGTTGCCTTGATTCCCATGTTTAGAGATAATTACTGATAATTGGAATCTCAGTCCTTGGGGAATAAAAGAAAAGCAGAAAAATAAAAAAGAGAAGAAAAGAAAGAGAATTTTTTGTCTTCCCTCCCTCTGTAGCCTCTGATTTCCTGTAGCTCTTCATTTAGGGATCAGTTCTTGTGAAATATTCCTTTATCCACATTGACATCTCCTTCCTCCAATAAATTGCCTTTGAGTCTTCGTTGGAACTATATTTTAGGTCTAATATTGTACCCTAAACAGCCTAGATCTAACTCTGTACTGCTCTCCATCTTAGGAATAAAGTTTCATTCTTCTCACTACTAGGCATGATGTTAGTCAGAAGGCTTTGTTGACTCCCTTTTTCAAATTGAAGATGCTCTTTTTTGATATTTATTTGCTGAATATTTTATTATGGGTTGCTACTTCTCTGTTTCTATGGAAATGATTCCATGTTTTAGCGGCTCTTTGATATGAGGTCTATTCTTGCTACTTCACCCATTTCTCTAGAAATCTGAGTTTTTAGAAATTATGAGTACCTAGTATATTTGTAATGTAATGTAGAGGGTAAGATCACAGTAACTGTATTTGCTTAAATCAAAGTAACTAAGAATGACCAAAAATTTAAGGAGTCACAAATAGATTCCACATGATTAATTGGAATCTACAAAGACATGTGTCACATAGTCATAGAAGACAGACAGACAGCCCTGGTGACACAGCCCACGAGGCTCAGTCTCTCCTGCCCCAGCTCATGCCTTCAATGCCCAATTGGCTCAAAGGAATTAAGGAGCTTCTTCTTGATGAGTCACCCAGAAACCTTGAGTTGACCAACCACTGAAGTACTGCTCTTCAGTTGCTGCCTTATGACTCAAGATTAAGCCTGTTTGAACCAAAATCAGTTTTTGTACTTGGCATTATAGAGCAAAAAAGTCAAAAGCTATTCAACAGTCTAGAGACCTGAATCCCCAGTGAGGCTAAATCCTGTTCTTAAGTACCTCACAGAACCTATAACTTATTTTATGTGTACCCCAGCTACAGTTTATCACTTGGTATATTTCCCTTTGAATAATTACAATGCACCAGTAAGGATAATCTGGGTCTCATTACAGTTGTGTCATCAGTGTCAAGCACAGAGTTGACACATAATCGAGGACAGGAGTTAATAACCAAGTGAGAAGAAACTCAAGGGAAAAAGTCAATGATGGTCATTAGGAAGAAGTGGATCTGGTTTGTGTGAAGACACATAGAAGGTGTGCTATATACTCCAGTGTGCTGTGAACATTACCTCTACTAGGCTGACCTCTACTTCCTGTGTCATTACCTATACCAGTGGCTCTCAACCTGAGGGTCACAACCCCTTTGAGGGTCAACTGACTTCCAGAGAGGTCACCTAGGACCATAGGGAAACACAGATATTTATATTATGATTCATAACAGTAACAAAATTACACTTAGGAAGTAACAACAAAAATAATTTTATTGTTGGAGGCTCATCATAACATGAGGAACTGTATTAAAGGGCTGCAGCATTAGGAATGTTGGGAACCACTACTCTATGCCAAAGCACTCCTGAAGACCTACATTAGGATGTAAGTTGTAAATTTAGAGTGCTCAGGAAAACCAAAAGGGACACTAAGCACACACATAGGGGCTTGCAAGTCTGGGGCTTGCTCTGCTCAGCTCAGCAGCTGAGAACAGAAACATATTTTCCACTCTTCTCTTCCTGTATCTGCACCATTGGGTCTTCATGGAACTGTCTATCATTTCATCACTGATCTGATCCTCATTCCATCCAGTATCTAGTTACAGGCTCTCAAAAGAAAGAGAAATGGCTCTAAAACTGCAATGAGGCTAAGACCTAAAGTAAAGGGACCAAGAACTTCGCACTGCAGAGGAACATCTGGATAGTGAACGAAGTGGGAAGCTCCTGGCATGGTGGAGATATGACAGCCAACCCTAGCCTGATGATGCTATGTTTCTGCCTGCTCTATCTCAATTACTGACACTTCCCCCAGAGTGCTCAGATGTGTGTAATAATTTACTGGTAACTCCCCAATTATGGATAAAGAAACTTAATATAGTGCCAGGTATCCTTTAAAGACTGCTGACCTTTGCCCCAGAACACCTGTGAAATCCTAATGGCCTGCAGGTGAGGTAAGAATAGGATAAAGGTGTCCTGCTCTGGGATTTATAACAATTTGCTTTCTGCTTTTATAGATTTCTCTTATTACTGTGGGATTGGGATAAAGGAATCTTTTTATTACTAAACAAGTGGAAAGAAAACTAGCTGAGGGAAGTGAAACCATTTTCTTGTCCAGCTGTGTGTTTTGGAGACAATTGTAATGTATACATTTGATGCCCACCTTTAGCTCCTTTCTTCATGACATGCTGTTTGGCTATAAAGATGTTGTTCACCTGAGAGGAGTAAGAATAAATTCATTTAATCTATTGATTTGAGTCTGTCTTTGTTTTTTCCCAGTAGATTTGAATGTTGCAACGGTATGATCCAATGAGTTCCATACACATCAGCTTTCCTCATCCTCTTCAGTTTTTTAGCTAAGAAAGGAGATAATACATTAGCATCAGTTACTGTAAGAATGAAAGGAGCCAAATATAATTGTTTAAATTATCATATAGGTTTTAATGGCCATGTATAATGAGACATCTTTACTATGACAATTTTCATTCACGATATGATTAATTTTAATATAAGTAACTGTATACTGTGCATCACCTGCTTTGTATGGGTTAATTCTAAGCCATAAATATTTCTCTCTGTAAGAGAACACAAATATATAGTGTGATATTTTAATAACCAAAAAGTTTAAATTGTATGTGAATTACTAAAGTTGTTAACTATAGCCCAAACTACATTTTATCCTAATATGATATTACATTAATTCAGTCAGATTTCAGCTTACAAGAATTTACTAATATCAAGCAGAAGGCCTCTTCATCTGTGTAACGCAATTGTTTTTATTTATAGTTAATGACTTGCTTTTGTTCTTCCGTATCGAGAAATTCCACATCATTTTTAGGCACCATGAGGTTACTCAGGGACTGTCACCAAACAAGGCCTCACACTTCCTCATAACTTCCCAGGTGCTCTACTGCTGGAGCTCAGGGGGCAGCGGAATGTGTCATGTTCCTGAGGCAGTATGGGATTTGTGGACAATATTTTATGATTTAAGATTTTTTTGTTTGATTGTGTGTGTGTGTGTTGTGTGTGTGTGTGTGTGTGTGTTGTGTATAGAATTCATTCACAGTCATGGCAAAGAAAATAATAAGATACAATATTCTCCAAAGTATGCAACACAAAAGAGGAAAAGGAAAAGGAGGTAGAAAGAAGGGAGGGAAGACAGAAGGAAGGAAGGGGAGTTTCCTGGGGACCTCATTGGGATGAATATGAGCAACCCTTGTTCCTTGTTCCTGGTTCAATCCTTCGTTGGACTTTATGGGTGTGCAAGAGAAAAACACTGGACATGTGTCCAGGTAACACCACCTCTGGTTGTGAAATCACCAGGTGACATCACCAACTGCACAGGATAAAAGAGCTCCTGCCCTGGGCTCCTCTGCCACGACATCCTCAGACACAGACTTCTGCCTCCTTTGAACCTAGTGAGTATCCAGAGGGATGGGCCTTGGAGTGAGACGTTGGAAGGGAACATTAAGAGCGTAGTAATAGAGGGAGAAATAATAAGATACTTCCATAAAAACCCAAACACAAGTGAAATAGGGGAAAAATCTATTTCTAGCATTCAATTTAAAAACAAATGAGTTTGTAATAGGTGAGTGTTTAAATAGGTAGAATCAAGGGGGTTGACAAGAATTCTACAATCCACAAGCTCAGCATCCACTTCGCACAGCTCATGCCCTTCCCATTCAGGTATTCACATGTACCCTATGACACCCCGATTCCTGATTGCTTTTTTTCCCCAAACACAGGCACCTGCCAGGTATTATTCTTCAAAGATAAAAAAAAAAGCCAGATGCAAAAACAAACTCAGTCTGTACTTCTAGAGCCTAGGAAGCAGAATGGGAGGCACCTGGCCCCGTCTACTGAATTCCAACTGCATCAGCTTTCCCTGGTTCTTGGAGCACAAGGAAGAAAATACCAGAGATGAAGATACAAAACACTGTAGATTACTAACAGATGTTTTCTTTCCTAAACCAGGCCTACTGAATCCTGCCAAGATGTCCTGCCAGCAGAGCCAGAAGCAGTGCCAGCCTCCTCCCAAATGCCCCTCCCCAAAGTGCTCCCCAAAGTGCCCCCCAAAGAGCACAGCACAGTGTCTGCCTGCAGCCTCTTCCTGCTGTGCTACAAGCTCTGGGGGCTGCAGTGTCCCCAGCTCTGAGGGAGGCTGCTGCCTGAGCCACCACAGGCGCAGGTCCCACAGATGCAGGCGCAGGAGCTCCAGTTCCTGTGACCGTGGCAGTGGTCAGCTGTCTGGGGGCTCAGGCTGTGGCCACAGCTCTGGGGGCTGCTGCTAACCTGGAGCATGATGCTGAGACCAGGGGGTCTGGAGGAAACGAGAATTCTATGGGTCAAGGAGAGCCCAGCCCGTTTTGTCTTGTCTGATCCTGGAGAGCATTCTCTACTTGTGTGATGCCCAGGGCCCTTGTGCCCATTTCTGATTCTGACAAACAATAAAGCTTCTATCACCCATCACACTGGTATGTCACTGTCATTGTTCCCAGTCCCTCCATAGGTGGCAGGTATGTGCCCCTACCTTCCAACTCCTAATTGCGGCACTACGCACATTCAGAGCATAAAAAAAAAAAAGAAAAAAAGAAAAAAGCTCTGTACCAGGAAAAGTTGAGAGATCTAACAGAAATGTTAGTGTTCACTTGGGTTGAATCAACAGAGGAGGAAATGAACAGGACTGGGATCTCTAACAAGGAATGGTATGTCCTGTGACATGTAGAGTGTATATTCATCTCGCAATAGAACCGGACTGCTATGAGGAGCTACTGTTTGCTTTGATGAGTGACGCTAGTATCTAATTAGTAAATAATAACTTTGCAGTTACGTAAGTATTCAAATAGAGCAGCCAGTTCTTTTTAGGTAGGGACCTTGTGGTTTCCTGAGGGGTGTCTAGAAATACCAAGACACAATTTTTCCCATAAAAAAATGCACTTCAAGTAAAGAAAATACAAATTAACTACCATTAGTTTAATCTCACTTAAGTCATTACGGCTACTGGGAAGAAAATAAATGATAAGATATCAGGCAAGGCTGTGGAGAAGAGTAACTGTGGTGGAAATGTGAGAGAAGCCACTGTACAAGTTAGAATGTAAGATCCTCAACAATCAAAACCAGAACGTCCATGTAACCCAGTCGTACTGCTTCTGGGCACATACACAGAGCAGTTTTTAATCCAACCCCAGAGTTACTTATACATCCATATTTATTGCTTATCTATGCACAATAGCAAAAAAATGGAGCCAACCTACATGCCCATCAACAGAAGAATAGATAATTAAAAGATGTAAAGTATTTCACAATAGAATTTTGCTTACCTATAAAGAACAATGAAATTGTGAAATATGCAAAAATATGAATGGATCTGTAAATTATCATGTGAAGTGAAGTCACCCAGATTCAGAAAGGCAAAATCGGGTTCTCTTTCATAAAAAGATATTTTTAAGGTTTGAGTGTATGTGAGTAAAAGAAAGGAGTGTACTAGTTTTAGACTATGAAACAAAATCAAGAATATGAAATAAGAAAATTCAGGGTAGGAAAGGGGCACAAGAAAAAGGAAACTAAGCAAGAAACTAGGGAGGTGTGGGAGCAAGAGTAGAACAGATGGCGGGGAGAGGAGGAAAGAGAACTCTTTTTTTAATAATTAAACATAAACCTTTGTATGCTAATAAAAATTTTAATTGAAATTAGTTTGGGTTTATGATGAAGGTTGCTGGCCTTTTGTGGGTAGATGTCAGAAAAACAAATCACAAGCTAGCCCCTACAGCAAGGAATATCCATTCCAAATACCAGAAGATCGAAGACTGAAAAACATCCAAAAATCAGTCAAGAAGTAAAGAACATTGGTATAGGACGTACAGACAACAAGACTCTAACAGAGAGGCCAGGTGAGCAAATTCAAGTTAAAACAGAGTAAGTCAAGAGGACAGAGGGAGCTGCTGATTTAGAAAATGAGATTCTGAAAGGTTGAATATCAGCCAGTTAGAACAAGGAAGAGGGGAACAGAGAAATGCTGGCCAGAATATGAATATATTTAACTGTCTGATCAGTAGGTTACTAGAGATTATCATATGAAAAACTCTTAAGAGGTAGACACTTAATTCTGTAAGTAACCTATAAGGTCATTTCTCAGAAAGTGCACACATCTTACAGTGGAGAAACTGCTTTGTCCCAGGACCCAAACTGCACAGCTTATAAACCCCTGCTCTTAGCCACATGACACTTGATCCTCTCGAGATTTCTCAAGACCTCTGCAGAAAGAGTATTCTTTTATTGAACCTCTACCAAGTTGATTTTTCTTCTTATATTTAATTTTTTATATTAAGAACTAATATCCTAATATATCACTCAAACCCACTTTAAATAATCTGGCTCCTACATTTGGAATCTAGAATGTGAGACTCAATATTCCTCTAAATTGTCATCATTCCCTCCACTTGTCTCATTCACCTGCCAGACACTAAAAAATATGACTGTGAAAGAGCCGCACACCAAACCCAGGAAACTATAGAGGTTTATTCAATTTATAAACCAAGCCTGGAAAATATCTGATTACTTCTATCCCAAGATCAAAGGACTCAGGTTTTTTTAATCTTTATAATTTAATGAAGAAAATGGGTTCCAAAGAGTGACATGACATAACCTGGACAGGTCCACATGGAACCCATTCTCTGGAACAATCCAACTCCCTAAAGTGGGACCCTCAGATGCCATGATTAAACTATGACCACAAGATGCTCATAACTCACTACTGAAAAACTGTTGGGTATCCCTTCATCATGGGCAAGAATGCTGTCAAGAAATGACAATGAAAACAGTGTGGATTCATGGCCATAATTCATGTTCCAAGGGTCTGGTTAAGGATCAGAAGGAAATGTATCTCCAGTGTTAACAGGAAATTTTGAAAAAATTAATTTAAATGCACCTTGTGACTGTCAGGTGTACACAAAGACTCTGCTACATTTATTTTTTATTAATCAGCTGATTCCCTCTCTGGATCCCAACCCAAATGAGGTAGCTCCTTCTGGCCTATGTCTGAAGCTTAGAGGTATGCAAATTGGTAGATTCACAAGTTTTTAGGAGATGATGTTTAGGTCTTGATCTGACATCGGGACTACATTGTGCTTTCACCACACAAGAGCCTTGTCTGTCCTGGAACACCCATACCTTAAGACAGTCATCACCTATAGAGTTCAGGATGCAAAGCCAGTAATACTGGGCTCCTGAGTCATCATTTTTACTGAGCATATTATGCTGCTCCTACTATACATAAAGTTTTATTCTTCAATATGAGCTCTATGTATGCAGTCTGGTCTCAAGAAACCTCTTTGCTTCCTGGGTTTCATAATGACTCTCAGTACCCAGAACCAGCTACTCTGCCCAACTATGGTGTAATGGAGCTCCTCATCCTACTCTTCCTTCTGCTTTCCCAACACTGTCACATCTGACACACTGCTGACCTCATCTTAGGAACTCCTATGTGACATTAAATGACAACATCCCAAACCATAGGACAACAAAAAGTTGATACATGGAAACTCTTACCTAAACCTGATTACACCCTTGGTGTTCATCTGTGAGTCTGTCACTCAATGCACTCACATGACTACTTGACTCTCTGTCCCGTTACACAGCAAGTTATCCAACCAGAACTATGCATATGCATTTCTGCTTAGATGTGTTTATCATCTCATGGGTTAAATGTCTACCGCAGTTATCTGGTTTGTAATATCAGTTTGAATGCTGTTTAAATATGAACTGCATCATAAATTTGGATGTCATTCTTGTAAAGGGACTATGCTAATTTTCTCCATATCATTCCAATTTTACAATATGTGCTGCCAAAAGCAAGCATTTTTTTAAATAACTAAATAAAATCAGAGCCAGAAAGATGACACAACAGTTTAAGGGCAGGAACTGCTCTTCCAGATGACCCAGGATCGGTTTCCGGCATCCACATTGTGTATCACAATTAGTTCTAGGGAGTTTAACATCCTCTTTTTACCTCCATGTACATGGCACACATGTACTAAACTGACAGACATATGTACAAGTAAAACTGCACTACACATAAAAATTAAAGAAAATAAACAAGAAAAAGTAGTTTTAAAGAAAAGGAAAGCAATCCTCAGTGAGCTTTAGAAGCAAGAACTTAGAAGGCTTTAGGAACTACTCAGGGAAGTTTGATGTTTCTTTCTCCTTTCCCTTCTTCCAATAACCTTGAGCCTGTGAACAAAAAACAATGGGTCTTGTGATCAGGTCTTTGGGCCTGGACTCTGACCCAGGAATCTTTCCCCAAGATGTTCATGTAGATACATAGAGTGCTAAGCATCAATCACTAAGGTGGCCTAGTACCAACTCCAGGGAAAAATTCTTGGGTCTCTGGTGGCTGTAAGCATGTGAAGAGTTGGAGATGAGAGTTTGAGAGGAGGAAGACAGTAGTGGTGATGAGGGAAGGCAACCAGATTTTGACTAGCTGGAGACTAGTACCTAGGGAGATTTTGTCTTTAAACTAAAATACAATACACCAAGGAAATACCATTCTACAACTCAGGTTTTTACCCTTCTTTTTATGTGATTCATTGAGGGGAAAAAGAAAAAGAAAAAGTTTCCTTACTTCAGATATGGACACCAAGAGCAGATAAAACTAATGATTCTCTGAAACTTCAGTTTTGCAAACCAATATTTATTGGACTTAAAAGGCAGCTGGATCACCACAATGCCCATCCAGCATGGGGATGAGTCATGAAAGCTGCATCCCAGAAGCTCATTGTGTGACTTGTGGACGGCTCCAATGGATGTAAAGTCTGAATCCCAGCAATCATTACTACATCTGTAAATCTTGGAGAGGGGTTTTGTGAATCCTTAAGTTTTAAGAGTTTCTTGGGCCTCGGAAGTTGTTTACCTTGCATTTTGAGCCTGGAAAAGAGCTATAAATTAGTACTTTTACATGATCTTGGGAGGTACCCATCTTAGTAGTTCGGTTTAATTTGGTTGATTTGTTTGATAATTTGTTTCCATACATGCCTACCCTGCACCTTAGCTGCATAGAGATTTGATCCTTTTCTGAGTATCACTGCCCACTAACAAAACACACAACTGACAGGAGCCCAGCTTAAGGAGGGAAGACACAGATGAGTGATTAGATTTCAGTCCCTCACAGATGTTCATAAAAACTAGTTGTTTGCGGAGTGACAGGAAGTTTAGAGACACATTTCTTTCCACTGTTAATGTCTAAATATCCACGCATCTCTTTTAGCTCAAACCTGATCAATAATGCCCACAAACACTGGTTTTCTAAAGAAATGTAGAAAATATTACATGCTGTGAAGGGACTCTAGCTAGGCCAATTATGCCAAACACAACTCTCAGGCATTGCCCTTCTCCCCCATTTCCTTTAGTTTGATAAAACCCACTAAATTATAATTTTAAAACTAACCACCATTCACTTATTTGACTACTTCATGCTCCTAAGCCTAACTATCATGGTCTAGCTATCAAAGTCTGAAGACCAACAATCAAACTGCTCTTTTGCCTGCCTAATTAAGTTTTTTAATCAAAATTTGATATCTCATCCTAGCACTGTATTTCTTCCTTTATCTTTATAAACTTCCATTTTCCTATGGACCAACCAGTCTCCTTCCTATCCAGAGGCTCTCCTTTGTAACTGCTTACTGTCCAAGACCAGGACAAGTATCCCTTCCCCCTTTCCCTTGTTACATTATCTTTTTGCCAATCTCATGACTTTGTCACTTCTTCCCTGTCCTCTGTTCCTCTTGGACAAGTAAGTCTCCTTTGTTCTTAGAACTTGCATTGTCTTGAACAATGCCAGTCCTTAAAACTACTATATTGAAAAGGAGGAAACAATCAGACCAACAACCGAACCTCCATCATTAAGACACTGAAGAAAGAAAAGTAAACAAAGCTCAAGAATAAAAAGAAAAAGAAAAAGTCTCTTCTTCCTCTCAGCTCTCTCTATGAGCATCCCTTTCTCTCTTTCTCTCCCTGCCCCCACCCTACTGCTTTTCTCTGAAGATGTAGACCTCCCTGGCCTCAGTCCTTGGCATCAGTGAACCCACCTGAGAGTAGCTTCCCAATAAACCTACATTTAATATAAAAAAAGAAAAAGTGGTATTCTATACTATCTATAAGAGGAAAAAATTATATATAGCCCAAATGACAACAACTGGGACATTGAAAGAATATTAAAACAAAAGGAATAACTCTACAAATCTAGATGGTGGAAGTATTACCCAGGCAATTTCATCTCCACATTGATCAACATTTTAGAAACAACTTTTATAAACTTTTTGAATTTTTATTTTACATGGTGTTTGGCCTCCATGTATGTCTCTTTACCTCTTACATACTTGGTGCCCCAGAAGAGGGTGTCATAGACCATGGAACAAGATTTGCAGGCTGTGTGAGAGCCACCATGTGGGTGTTAGAAATAAAACTCAGGTCTTCTGAAAGAGCAGTAAGAGATCTTATCCACTAAACTAAATTTAAGCTATCTCTTTTAAATAAATGACTTATTGTGGTTTTAAAAATAAGCTCATTGAAAAAGAGCAGAACAAGAGGTTAATATGCTTAAATCTCTTCAGTTGCATAGAGTCGTGCGGGGCAAAATGGAACTTGGAATGCATGTGACAGTGAGTTTGGATTTTCTTCTGACAGTAATTGAAATGTTATAAAATTAGTCTCAATAAGTGTACACTTAGAATATCCTATGTCTACCAAACTGAACACCTTACCAAGGTAGATGATCTGGCATGTAATGACAGTCAAGGTATGTACTGTCCATCTCTCCTCCAGTTTTGCCTAAGTGTGACTCAAGTAAGTGTCATTATGGTAACAAGAAAATCTTGAATTAGCCATTAGTTCTGCTCAGTAGGGAGGAAGGAAGGAGTCACCACTGACTTAGAAGTTATATGATCTGAATAGAATACACCAACGAGGTAACCCTGAAAGGTTTCAGGCCTCTATCATAACACCTGTGGGCATTAGTAAGTCCAGAGGCTTACTTAGGAGGCTAAGACATACTTTTGGATCAGCTGCTGCCTTCTGTGGATAACAGAATGCCCATACTCCCTAAGAAGCCATGCGTCCCATCTGGAACCCTGCAATGCAGTCCTCATATCCATTGCTTTTTCAGGGCAGGACAGGTTCTTCTCAGGGTAAAAAACCTCAATGGGCAGGGAGGATAGAACATTGGAAAGTACAACAGAATACAGTTTGCATTTCATAAGATGATTCTTGGCTGAAAGTTTCTGAATATTTTGATGCCAAAATATGATAGAGGTTACTTTTCAAGTGTGGTTCCCAATAACAACTTTCTACCCACATGGTCAAAAATGGTGTCTGTCCTTGCTTCTGAAGAATTAGAAAATAGGTGAAATCAATGTTTCACTTCTGCCAAGGATCTGAGGACCCAGTGTTTTTGCAGCATAATTTAGAGAACTGTGAGTCCCATCTCTAGACAACCAAATTCTTACTCTTTCACTGTTTGTCCCATGTAAGCTCTTCTTGGATCGCAGATACATTCACAATGACATTCATGTTACCTGGTTCATGAATCATGCTCCATCACATGGTATCACTTAAAGTACAGAGAAATGATTGGCTTATGTGAGAGGAACTTCCAGTAAGAAGAGCAAGTACAACATCTGGAAATATGGTTTCAAGAAAACAGGGGTTTCATCAAGACAGTCACGTGAAGACAGCTGGGATCTTTCTTAGCTCTTTCTCAAAACAGCTAAGACTTATTTCTTACAACATACTTATAATTCAAAGGTACTCCTAAGGTTTACTCTTCTAAAACAAAAAAATTAGGGGTTAGAGTTTCCACATGACTTTGATGGAAAGCAAATATTCATTCTACAACTGGAGCTCAGGCAAAACACTAAGACTGTAGAAGATGATAGAAGGTTCTCGCACAACAGGATCTTAGACTAGAAAGCAGACGGGCCTTGTATGCAGCCCAGAATTCCCTGAAAGTAGCTGCTAATTAGACTATAGCCTTCTTCAATCCTCAGGAATGTGCCAGAGACCTGGAAGTGAGGACCTCTTAGGACACAAAGGGACACCACTCTAGATGAAATGCCCTACATTGGGTAGGGAACTTGTCAAACCTACCTCTAGCAGAAAGACAGGGCATCAAGAGAGGGATGGGGTTGCTATCCCACAGTCAAAACTCTGACCCCTAATTCTTCTTGTCTGAAAGAAATGCAGGGATGGAAATGGAGAAAAGCCTGAGAAGAAGAAGGTCCAGCCACAGGCCCAAAGTGGGAACCAGCTCAAGGGGAGGCCCCAAGACCTGACACCATTACTGAGGCTAAGGGGTGTTCACAAAAAGGGACCTATGATGAGTGCCGTCCAAAAGACTCAATAAGCACCTGAGTCAGATGCGGTTGTGTGAGCCCAACCAATGAACAGAAGCTGCTGACCGCTCTGTTGATTTATGGAAAAGCTGAGGAGGAGTGCAACCCTGTAGGAGGACCAGCAGTCTCAATTAACCTGGACCCGTGAGATCTCTCAGACACAGGATCACCAACCAGGCAGCATGCACCAGTTAAGATGAGACCCCCATAACATATACAGCAGAGGACTCCCGGGTTTGGGATCAGTCAGAGAAGATACACATAACCCTCAAGAGACTGGAGGCCCCAGGAAATTTAGAGGTCTGGTGGGGTGGATGTGTGGGGACATCCTCATGGAGATGGGGCAGTAGGGGGAGGGTTGGAGGTAAGGGATGCGGAACAGTCAGAGTGTGGACCAGGAGGGGAATAAAATCTGGAGTATAAATAAATAAATAAAGCTTTAAAAAAGGACATGCCCTTCTTCTAATGGTACATTTCCAAAGGCCTGGCCTCATCAGCAAAGCAAGGGAATGAGAAGACATAAACTGCCATGCCGCATTGGTCCACAACATTGCCATGAGGTAGGACAGGAACATACCAATTACCCTTATCCTGAGCAACTTATCCTGGCATGATAAGGTTGTGGGCATCAAACAGTGCTAGTGAGATGGCCATCGAGAGAGAAAAGGAGGTGGGGGTCCCTTACTATCCAATTAGCATACGGAGCTGCTTTTTCCTTTAATAAGGATTCATGTACTTGCACATGTCTTTGAAGAAAAAACTAGTGACATTAGTGTCAAAAAGACTTCAAATTGGAGACAGAGAAAGAAAGACAGACAGAGAAGGAGAGAGAGAGAGAGAGAGAGAGAGAGAGAGAGAGAGAGAGAGAGAGATCCTATTAAGAAATAATTTTTGTATAAGATCAATCACTGGGTCTCTGATTGTCACAGTAGAATAAGGTAATGGGAAAATAATACTTCTAGGATGTCTCACATATAACCCTTTACATTTTATAAAGGGTTACAACCAGTCATAAACAGTCCACAAACACTTGCCTCTATCTGAAAATATAAACATGTAACATAAATTAAAATAAAATTTAAACAAATTATTAGACATTGAGCATATACCTTTTTGTCCTTTTTTAATATTGGTTGTTTGTGAGTGTCTGCATGTATGCCTATGTACCAAATATGTGTTTTGTGCCCATGGAGGTGGAAGAAGGCACTGAATATCTTGGAGCTAGAGTTGCAAACAGTTGTAAATATCCACGTGGGTGCTGGGAACCAATCCTATGTCCACAGCTAGGTAACAAGTGCTCTTAAATGATGAGCCATCTCTACAGCCGTGTTGGTCATGTTTTTTGGTAGCTACTTCTTTTTTCAATAAAACTGTAGGTGACAAACGTTAAACTCAAGGAAAGTTTGCACTCTACGTAGATCAGTCTCATATATTATAAATTCTACTGAGTTGTTCTCATCAACCATCAACTCAGCTCAACCTCACTCTTCTCCAAAAGCACTATGATAAAATTTCTGAGTTCCATGAGATCTTCTGAGGAATTCATATCATCGAGTCAACTTCATAGATCAACGTTGGCATTTTTTTAGCTACTCTTATCATCATCAGAACTCAAGAATATAGGCAGGGGTTACAAGCAGGTAAGGCCTTATACTCTGGATTACATATAAGGTGAGGCAAAGTTCACACCAAAAGCCCTGCAACTGAAGCCTAATGACATAGCACATAGGTAGAAAACAGCATTTGCCATGTGATACATAAATGTATTTAAAACTGTGTGAATTAATATTTTCACCTTTGTCCTAATAGAACATGATCTACCCAAGAAAAGAAAATACAATAGTAACCTATGTCATGGCTTCCTATCAAAGCCATAGGTAAGGAGTTTGTATTTTAGAACATAAGCTTAGTAAACATGGTAAAGGTGTCAGAAGATAGCGTCATCCCTTCCCCTTACTAGGCAGGCCTGGGTGAGAAGTCACAGAGACATCAACATTTCCTGGTTCCCTACTGATGGTGATTGTACTAGGAACACAGAGAGATGATGAATGGATGGACCTGGCTCTGTCAACTCCCCTGTTGTGAAAGCAGCAGCATGCTTGGGTTCTGCATCACACACCTGCCAAGGATAAAAGGGCTGCTGCCCTGGACTATTCACACACAGCCTCTTCAGCAGAGCCTTCTTCTCCTGCCTTTGCTGTATCTGGTGAGTACCAAACTAGGGACAGAGCCTCACCTAAAAGGGTGTAGAGATAAAAAGCGGGATTTGACTAGGGTAAAAGAAACAGAGGTGTCCAGTGTAGAGACAGCAGGAAGAAGATCTGCCAGGGGCCGATAGACAGAGAGGAGAACAGAGGAAGGAGTCTCTGACACCCCAGAGTTCTGGATCTCAGCATTGCCTTCACTCTGCTGAGAGGGCTCCATCAGGCCAGAGGATTTTCCTAGAGTCATTTTCACAATACCTGTATTTGCAGCAGAGAGGTACCTAGAAGCATCCACACTCCCTTCTACAAGCAGGGAAAATGGAAGACAATAGCTTGCAGGTCATAGAGATCAGTTACCCTTTGCTTCGTAAAGCTCATTGTTCTCAGTGCATTAACTAGGGGTGCGTCTATATGATAATCTTGAGAATGTTGTATTCAGATGGATCTGGGCATTACTGATCCTATTTATTTCATAGAGATCTTGGTTTGGAAAGCAGATAGGTCATGGGAGGCATGTGCTTGATAGACTAAGTCAGTAGACATTCACCGGAAGCTTCTTCCTATAATGCTCCTATCCTACTCTTCTAGGTCAAGTTCCTGCCAAGATGTCCTGCCAGCAGAGCCAGAAGCAGTGCCAGCCTCCTCCCAAGTGCCCCTCCCCAAAGTGCTCCCCAAAGTGTCCCCCAAAGAGCACAGCACAGTGTCTGCCTGCAGCCTCTTCCTGCTGTGCTACAAGCTCTGGGGGCTGCAGTGTCCCCCAGCTCTGAGGGGAGGCTGCCTGAGCCACCACAGGCGCAGGTCCCACAGATGCAGGCGCAGGAGCTCCAGTTCCTGTGACCGTGGCAGTGGTCAGCAGTCTGGGGGGTCGGGCTGTGGCCACAGCTCTGGGGGCTGCTGCTAACCTGGAGCATGATGCTGAGACCAGGGAGTCTGGAGGAAAGACATATCCCAGGGGTCAAGGAGAGCCCAGCCTGTCTTGTCTTCTCTGATCCTGGAGAGCATCCTCTGCTTGTATGATGTCCAGGTCCCTCGTTCCCGCCCTTCCTGTGGAGTCCCATTGCCTATCCCTGATTTTGACCAAGAATAAACCTTCTGTCCCCTTCACATTGGTATTTAACTGTCATTATTCCCTGTCCCTCCAAAGGTGACAGGTATGTGCCCTTCCTCTCTAACTCTAATTCTAGCATTACACATATCCAAAGCATAAAAACACCATAGCTCTACACCAGGAAAACTTTTAAGGTCTATCAGAAATGTTAATGTTCACTTGGGTTGAAGCATCAGGGGAGGAATTGGACAGGTCCGGGGTCTCTAACAGGCAATGGTATGTCCTATGACATGTAGAATATATATTCATCTCACAGTAGAACCCTAAGCCTACTATGAGGAGCTACTGTTTGTAAGTGATTTAGCTGACTTTGCAGTTAGGTGAGTATTCAAATAGAGTGGCCCATTCTTTCTAAGTAGGGATGTTGTACCTTTCTGGGGTTATCTAGAATACCCAGAAACAATTTTAGACAAAAAAAATGGGCTTCTAGTCAGGAAATCACAAATTAAAACCACAATTAGATTTAATCTCACCTAAGTCATTATGGCTAAAATGAAGAAAATAAATGACACTGTATCAGGCAAGGGTGTGGGGAAAAGTAACTGTTTTGGAAATATAAATGAATGAAGACACTGTATAAGTGAGAATATAAGTTTCTCAACAATGAAAACCAGACCCACCATGTAACACAGCTATACTATTTCTGGGCACAGATACAGAGGATATTTTATCCAAGCACAGAAATACTTATATATCCATGTTTATTGCTTATCCATTCACAATAGCAAGGAAATGGAGCCAGCCTAGATGCATGTCAGTAGAAGAATGGATAATTAAAACATGTAACATGTTTCATAGCGAAATTTTACTGAATGAACACTGAAACTGTGAAATAGGAAACAAAATAAGTGGATCTGTAAATTATCATATGAAGTGAGTTCACCCAAACTCCAAAAGAAAAAAATCTGCATTTCTCTCATACAAAGATACTTTTGATGTTTGTGTGTATGTGTGTAAAAAAAAAAGGTGTAGAGTAGGTTCAGACAATAAAATTTGAGATCACAAAATAAGTAAAAAACCTGGAATTAAAGGGTGGCAATGAATGGAGACACAGAAAGAAAATGGAAAGGAAAGTAGAGAGATGAGGGGGACAAGAGAAGAACAGATGACAGGAAGAGGAGGAAAAAGAATGAAAATTTTGTCATTTTTCATAATTAAATATAAAACTCGTATGCAAACAAATTTTTAATTAAAATAAGTTTGGGCTTATGATCAATGTTGCTTTCAGTTTTGTGGATAGAAGACAGGGATAGCCCTAAACATGCTATTAATCACAAGCTTGACCCTACAGCAAGGAATATTAATTCCAAGACACCAGAAAATCAAAGACTGAAAAACTTCCAAAGATCAGTAAAGAAGTAAAACTGTCGATATGGGAAGTTCAGACACAAGAAAACTCTAACAGAGAGTCAAGGTCAGCAAATTCAAGTTAAAACAGAGTAAATCAAGAGGACAGAGGGAGCTGCTCATTTAGAAAATGAGATTCTGACAGGCTGAATATCAGGCAGTTAGAACAAGGAAGAGGGGAACAGAGAAATGCTGGTCCGAATATGGATGTATTTATCTGTCTGATCAATAGATTACTAGAACTTATTATGTGAAAAAGTCCTCAGTATTAGGCACTCAATTTTGTAAGTAACCTGTAAGATCATTTCTCAGAAAGTGCACACAGCTTAGAGTGGAGAAACTGATTTATCCCAGGAACCAGAATGAACACAGCTTATCAATCCCTGCTCTTAGCCATTTGGAACTTGACCCTACCTTGAGATTTTTCAAGACCTCTGCAGGAACAATGATCTTTTATTGAGACTCTGTCAAGTTGATTTTTCTTCTTATATTTAAGTTTTATATTAGGAACTAATATCCTAATATATGACTCAAACACCATTTTAATAATCTGGCTCCTACATTTGGAATCTAGAATGTGAGACTCCCTATCCCTCTAGATTGTCCTCATTCCCTCCACTTGTCTCAATCACCTGCCAGGAACTAAAAAATATGACTGTGAAAGAGCCGCACACCAAACCCTGGAAACTATAGAGGTTTATTCAATTTATAAACCAAGGCTGGAAAATATATGATTATTTCTATCCCAAGATCCAAGGACTCGGGGATTTTTAATCTTTATAACTTAATGAAGAAAATGGGTTCCACAGAGTGGCATGAGATAACCTGGCCAGGATCAGGTGGAATCCACTCTCTAGAATAATCCAATCCCTAAAGTGGGACCCTCAGCTGCCATGATTAAATCTATGAGCACAATATGCTCATGACTCACTACTGAAAGACAGTTTGATATCCTTTCATCGTGGGCCATAATGCTATGAAGATGTTTTGAAAAGATAACTCAATACAGGTAAGCTTGATAAGCTGAGCAGGGACCTGCCACATAGTCTTGCTCTACAGAGCAAGAGCCATGAACCTAAAACAGAATCACCCTAAGATGGGCACTGAGAACACTGTGGATTAATGGCTGGACTTCATGTCCCATGTGTCTGGTTAAGAATCAGATGAAAATGTATCTCCCATGTTAACAGGAAAATTTTAAAAAGCTAATTTAAATGCACCTTGTGACTACACTCCGTGTGGCTACATTAAGTCAACAGCACTGTCAGGTGTTCACAAAGTCACTGCTACCTTTATTTGTTATTAATCTGCTGATTCCCTCTCTGGATCCCAACCCAAATGAGGGAGCTCCTTCTGACCTATATCTGAAGCTTAGAGATATGCAAACTCGCAGACTCACAAGTTGTTCAGGAGATGTTGTTTAGGTCTTATTCTGACACCTGAACCACCTTCTGCTTTCACGACACAGTGGCCTTTTCTCTCCTGGAAAACCCATACCTTAAGACAGTCATCACCTATAGAGGTCAGGATGCAAATATATCTGGGTTCCTGAATCAGCATTTATACTGAGCATATTATTCAGCTCTTACTAGACATAAAATTTTATTCTCAGATGTGAGATCTATGTGCACAGTCTACTCTCTAGAGACCTCTCTGATTCCTGGGTTTCATGAATTACTCTCAGTACCCAGAACCAGCTACCCTCCCCAACTTTGATGGGGTGAAGTTCCTCATCCTACTCTTCCTTCTGCATTCCCAACACTGTCATCTCTGACACCCTGCTGACCTCATCTTAGGCACTCCTATGTAACTTTAAATGACAAAATGCTAACACATAGGGCAATAGAAAATTGATACATGAGAACTCTTGCCTAAACCTGACTACACCTCTGGTGTTCATCTGTGAACCTGTCACTTGATGGACTGCCGTGATTACATGATTCTCTGTCCCGTTACATAGCAAGTTTTCCAACCAGGACTGTGCATATGCATTTGTGGTCAGATGTGTTTATCACCTCATGGGTTAAATGTCTACCACAGTTATCAGTCTGACTTCTGTTTAAATATGGACATCATGAATTTAGATGTCATTCTTGCAAAGGGACTATGCTAATTTTCTCCATATTATTCCAATTTTACAATATGTGCTTCCAAAAGCAAGTATTTTTTTAAAAAATAACTAAGGAAAATCAGAGCCAGAAAGATGGCACAACAGTTTAAGAGCAGGAGCTGCTCTTCCAGTTGATCCAGGATCGGTTTCCGGCATCCACATTGTGTATCACAATTATCTGTAGATCAGTTCTAGGGGTTTTGACATCCTCTTTTTCCCTCCAGGTACAGGGCACACATGTAGTAAACTGACAGACATATGTACAAGTCAAACTGCACTACACATAAAAATTAAAGAAAATAAACAAGGAAAAAGTAGTTTTAAAGAGAAAGAAAGCAATCCTCAGTGAGGTTGAGAAGCAAATACTTAGGAGGCTTTAGGGAACAACTCAGGGAAGTTTTATGTTTCTCCTTTCCTTTCTTCCAATAACTTTGAGCCTGTGAACAAAAATAAAGGGTCTGGTGATAAAATCCTTTGGCCTGGACTCTGACCCAGGCATCTTTCCCCAACATGTTCATGTAGATACATAAAGTGTTAAGCATCAATCACTAAGGTGGCCTAGTACCAGATCCAAGAAAACATTTTGTGTCTCTGGTGACTGTAAGCATGTGAGGAGTTGGAGATGAGAATTTGAGGGGAGGAAGACAGGAATGTTGATGAGGGAAAGCAGCCAGATTCTGACTAGCTGGAGACTAGTACCAAGGGAAATTTTTGTTTTTGAACTAAATCACACTACACCCAGGAAATCCCATTCTACAACTCTGGTTCTTTCCCTTCCTTCGATGTGATTCATTGAGGGAAAAAAAGAAAAAGAAAAAGTTTCCTTACTTCAGATATGGACACCAAGAGCAGATAAAACTAATGATTCTCTGAAACTTCAGTTTTGCAAACCAATATTTATTGGGTTTAAAGGCAGCTGGATCACCACAATGCCCATCCAGCATAGGGGATGAGTCATGAAAGCTGCATCCCAGAAGCTCATTGTGTGACTTGTGGACAGCTCCAATGGATGTAAAGTCTGAATCCCAGCAATCATTACTACATACGTAAATCTTGGAGAGGGGTTTTGTGAATTCTTAAGTTTCAAGAGTATCATGGACCTTGTAAGTTGTTAATCTTGCATTCTGAACCTGGAAAAGAGCTACAAAAAGTGCTTGTACATGAGGTTGAGAGGTACCCACCATTGTTGTTTGGTTTAATTTGGTTGATTTGTTTGATAATTTGTTTCCATACGTGCCTACCCTGCGCCTTAGCTGCATAGTGATTTAATCTGTTTCTGAGTGTCACTGCCCAACTAGCAATACACACAAATCACAGGAGCCCAGCTTAAGGAGCGTAACCGCAGAAGAGTGATTAGATTTCAGTTCCTCACAGATGTTCAGAAAAATTAGTTGTTTAGAGACACATTTCTTTCCACTGTTAGTTTCTGAAAATCCACACACTTCTTTTAGCACAAATCTGATCATAATGCCAACAAAGAGTTGTTTCCTAAAGAAATCTGGAAAATATTACATGCTGTGGAAGGACTCTGGACAGGCCTAGTATGCCAAACATGACTGACAGACATTGCCCTTCTCTCCCATTTCCTTTAGTTTGAGAAAACACATTAGATTACGACTCTAAAACTAACCACCATTCACTTATTTGACCACTTCCTCCTCCTAAGCCTAACTACCACGTTCTAGCTATCAAAGTTTGAAGACCAATCAGAGACACCGTTTTTGCTGCTTAAGTAAGTTGTTCAATCAAAATTTAATACCAGCTTCCTGGCCGCTGAGGCCGTGGAGAGCTCATAGACAACACCCCTCGAGCAAACCTGAGCCTGAGGACCACAGGCCCCCTGGAGAGGAGTTCTCGCCCCGCCTGGTCGGGCGGGCACTCCTGAGGCAGCAGAGCGGAGGAGACCACCAACGCCGCCCACCTCTGCCCACATCCCTGGCCCAGGAGGGTACTGTATACGGCCTCTGGGTACCCGTAGAGGAGGGCCCAGGAGCAGCAGATTCACTGCGCCTGAGACACCGCACCTGAAGGGACCGACTGGATAAACAGCTCTCTGCACCCAAATCCTGTGGGAGGGAGAGCTAAACCTTCAGAGAGGCGGACACGCCTGGGAAACCAGAAGAGACTGCACGCTGCACACAGTACTGACCCCAGAAGAAAACAAAATCTATCAGGCACCCTGGTGCACGGGACCTCCCGGAAGGGGCGGCGAGATCTTCCTGGCTGCTGAGGCCGGAGAGCTCATAGGCAACACCCCGCTAACAAACCTGGAGCCTGAGGACCACAGGTAAGACAAACTTTTTTGCTACAAACGACTTGCCTGGTGATCTCGGGTCACACAGAGGCGGAGTTCCTCTGGGGCCGGACACTTCCTGGTGTTTGGCCAGAGTCCCGGACCAGCGGAGAATCCCGGCCTGCAGCAGCTCTCTGCTCCCAGGCCCCTGGAGAGGAGTTCGCCGCCTGGTCGGGCGGGCACTCCTGAGGCAGCAGAGCGGAGGAGACCACCAACGCCGCCCACCTCTGCCCACATCCCTGGCCCAGGAGGGTACTGTATACGGCCCTGGGTACCTGAGAGGAGGGCCCAGGAGCAGCAGATTCACTGCCTGAGACACCGCACCTGAAGGGACCGACGGATAAACAGCTCTCTGCACCCAAATCCCGTGGGAGGGAGAGCTAAACCTTCAGAGAGGCGGACACGCCTGGGAAACCAGAAGAGACTGCACGCTGCACACAGTACTGACCCCAGAGGAAAACAAAAGCTATCTGGAACCCTGGTGCACGGAACCTCCCGGAAGGGGCGGGCGAGATCTTCCTGGCTGCTGAGGCCGTGGAGAGCTCATAGGCAACACCTCATGAAAGCAAACTTGAGCCTGGGGACCACAGGTAAGACAAACTTTTCTGCTACAAACAACTTGCCTGGTGAACTCAAGACACAGGCTCACAGGAACAGCTGAAGACCTGTAGAGAAGAAAACTACTACCAAAAGCAGAACACTCTGTCCCCATAACTGGCTGAAAGACAACAGGAAAACAGATCTACAGCACTCCTGAGACACAGGCTTATAAGACAGTCTAGCCACTGTCAGAAATAGCAGAACAAAGTAACACTAGAGATAATCTGATGGCGAGAGGCAAGCGCAGGAACCCAAGCAACAGAAACCAAGACTACATGGCATCATCGGAGCCCAATTCTCCCACCAAAGCAAACACGGAATATCCAAACACACCAGAAAAGCAAGATCTAGATTCAAAATCATATTTAACCATGATGCTGGAGAACTTCAAGAAAGACATGATGAACTTCCTTAGAGAACAAGTAGAAGCCTACAGAGAGGAATCGCAAAAATGCATGAAAGAATTCCAGGAAAACATAAATAAACAAGTAGAAGCCCAAAGAGAGGAGACACAAAAATCCCTGAAAGAATTACAGGAAAACACAATCAAACAGTGGAAGGAATTAAAAATGGAAATAGAAGCAATCAAGAAAGAACACATGGAAACAACCCTGGATATAGAAAACCAAAAGAAGAGACAAGGAGCTGTAGATACAAGCTTCACCAACAGAATACAAGAGATGGAAGAGAGAATCTCAGGAGCAGAAGATTCCATAGAAATCATTGACTCAACTGTCAAAGATAATGTAAAGCGGAAAAGCTACTGGTCCAAAACATACAGGAAATCCAGGACTCAATGAGAAGATCAAACCAAGGATAATAGGTATAGAAGAGAGTGAAGACTCCCAGCTCAAAGGACCAGTACATATCTTCAACAAAATCATAGAAGAAAACTTCCCTAACCTAAAAAAAGAGATACCCATAGGCATACAAGAAGCCTACAGAACTCCAAATAGATTGGACCAGAAAAGAAACACCTCCCGTCACATAATAGTCAAAACACCAAACGCACAAAATAAAGAAAGAATATTAAAAGCAGTAAGGAAAAAAGGTCAAGTAACATATAAAGGCAGACCTATCAGAATCACACCAGACTTTTCGCCAGAAACTATGAAGGCCAGAAGATCCTGGACTGATGTCATACAGACCCTAAGAGAACACAAATGCCAGCCCAGGTTACTGTATCCTGCAAAACTCTCAATCAGCATAGATGGAGAAACCAAGATATTCCATGACAAAACCAAATTTACACAATATCTTTCTACAAATCCAGCACTACAAAGGATAATAAATGGTAAAGCCCAACATAAGGAGGCCAGCTATACCCTAGAAGAAGCAAGAAACTAATCGTCTTGGCAACAAAACAAAGAGAAGAAAAGCACACAAACATAACCTCACTTCCAAATATGAATATAACAGGAAGCAATAATCACTATTCCTTAATATCTCTCAACATCAATGGTCTCAACTCCCCAATAAAAAGACATAGATTAACAAACTGGATACGCAACGAGGACCCTGCATTCTGCTGCCTACAGGAAACTCACCTCAGAGACAAAGACAGACACTACCTCAGAGTGAAAGGCTGGAAAACAACTTTCCAAGCAAATGGTCAGAAGAAGCAAGCTGGAGTAGCCATTCTAATATCAGATAAAATCAATTTTCAACTAAAAGTCATCAAAAAAGATAAGGAAGGACACTTCATATTCATCAAAGGAAAAATCCACCAAGATGAACTCTCAATCCTAAATATCTATGCCCCAAATACAAGGGCACCTACATACGTAAAAGAAACCTTACTAAAGCTCAAAACACACATTGCACCCCACACAATAATAGTAGGAGATTTCAACACCCCACTCTCATCAATGGACAGATCATGGAAACAGAAACTAAACAGAGACGTAGACAGACTAAGAGAAGTCATGAGCCAAATGGACTTAACGGATATTTATAGAACGTTCTACCCTAAAGCAAAAGGATATACCTTCTTCTCAGCTCCTCATGGTACTTTCTCCAAAATTGACCATATAATTGGTCAAAAAACGGGCCTCAACAGGTACAGAAAGATAGAAATAATCCCATGCGTGCTATCGGACCACCACGGCCTAAAGCTGGTCTTCAATAACATAAGGGATGAATGCCCACATATACGTGGAAATTGTACAATGCTCTACTCAATGATAACCTGGTCAAGGAAGAAATAAAGAAAGAAATTAAAAACTTTTTAGAATTTAATGAAAATGAAGATACAACATACCCAAACTTATGGGACATTAATGAAAGCTGCGCTTAAGAGGAAAACTCATAGCGCTTGAGTGCCTGCAGAAAGAAACAGGAAAGAGCATATGTCAGCAGCTTGACAGCACACCTAAAAGCTCTAGAACAAAAAGAAGCAAATACACCCAGGAGGAGTAGAAGGCAGGAAATAATCAAACTCAGAGCCAAATCAACCAAGTAGAAAAAAAAAGGACCATAGAAAGAATCAACAGAACCAAAAGTTGGTTCTTTGAGAAAATCAACAAGATAGATAAACCCTTGGCCAGATTAACGAGAGGACACAGAGAGTGTGTCCAAATTAACAAAATCAGAAATGAAAAGGAGACATAACTACAGATTCAGAGGAAATTCAAAAAATCATCAGATCTTACTATAAAAGCCTATATTCAACAAAACTTGAAAATCTGCAGGAAATGGACAATTTCCTAGACAGATACCAGGTACCAAGTTAAATCAGGAACAGATAAACCAGTTAAACAACCCCATAACTCCTAAGGAAATAGAAGCAGTCATTAAAGGTCTCCCCAACCAAAAAGAGCCCAGGTCCAGACGGGTTTAGTGCAGAATTCTATCAGACCTTCATAGAAGACCTCGCACCAATATTATCCAAACTATTCCACAAAATTGAAACAGATGGAGCACTACCAAATTCCTTCTATGAAGCCACAATTACTCTTATACCTAAACCACACAAAGACCCAACAAAGAAAGAGAACTTCAGACCAATTTCCCTTATGAATATCGATGCAAAAATACTCAATAAAATTCTGGCAAACCGAATCCAAGAGCACATCAAAACAATCATTCACCATGATCAAGTAGGCTTCATCCCAGGCATGCAGGGATGGTTCAATATACGGAAAACCATCAACGTGATCCATTATATAAACAAACTGAAAGAACAAAACCACATGATCATTTCATTAGATGCTGAGAAAGCATTTGACAAAATTCAACACCCCTTCATGATAAAAGTCCTGGAAAGAATAGGAATTCAAGGCCCATACCTAAACATAGTAAAAGCCATATACAGCAAACCAGTTGCTAACATTAAACTAAATGGAGAGAAACTGGAAGCAATCCCACTAAAATCAGGGACTAGACAAGGCTGCCCACTCTCTCCCTACTTATTCAATATAGTTCTTGAAGTTCTAGCCAGAGCAATCAGACAACAAAAGGAGGTCAAGGGGATACAGATCGGAAAAGAAGAAGTCAAAATATCACTATTTGCAGATGATATGATAGTATATTTAAGTGATCCCAAAAGTTCCACCAGAGAACTACTAAAGCTGATAAACAACTTCAGCAAAGTGGCTGGGTATAAAATTAACTCAAATAAATCAGTAGCCTTCCTACACAAAAGAGAAACAGGCCGAGAAAGAAATTAGGGAAATGACACCCTTCATAATAGATCCAAATAATATAAAGTACCTCGGTGTGACTTTAACCAAGCAAGGGAAAGATCTGTACAATAAGAACTTCAAGACACTGAAGAAAGAAATTGAAGAAGACCTCAGAAGATGGAAAGATCTCCCATGCTCATGGATTGGCAGGATTAATATAATAAAAATGGCCATTTTACCAAAAGCGATCTACAGATTCAATGCAATCCCCATCAAAATACCAATCCAATTCATCAAAGAGTTAGACAGAACAATTTGCAAATTCATCTGGAATAACAAAAAACCCAGGATAGCTAAAACTATCCTCAACAATAAAAGGACTTCAGGGGGAATCACTGTCCCAGATCTCAAGCAGTATTACAGAGCAATAGTGATAAAAACTGCATGGTATTGGTACAGAGACAGACAGATAGACCAATGGAACAGAATTGAAGACCCAGAAATGAACCCACACACCTATGGGCACTTGATTTTTGACAAAGGAGCCAAAACCATCCAATGGAAAAAAGATAGCATTTTCAGCAAATGGTGCTGGTTCAACTGGAGGTCAACATGTAGAAGAATGCAGATTGATCCATGCTTATCACCCTGTACAAAGCTTAAGTCCAAGTGGATCAAGGACCTCCACATCAAACCAGATACACTCAAACTAATAGAAGAAAAACTAGGGAAGCATTTGGAACACATGGGCACTGGAAAAAATTTCCTGAACAAAACACCCATGGCTTATGCTCTAAGATCAAGAATCGACAAATGGGATCTCATAAAACTGCAAAGCTTCTGTAAGGCAAAGGACACTGTGGTTAGGACAAAACGGCAACCAACAGATTGGGAAAAGATCTTTACCAATCCTACAACAGATAGAGGGCTTATATCCAAAATATACAAAGAACTGAAGAAGTTAGACAGCAGGGAGGCAAATAACCCTATTAAAAAATGGGGTTCAGAGCTAAACAGAGAATTCACAGCTGAGGAATGCCGAATGGCTGAGAAACACCTAAAGAAATGTTCAACATCGTTAGTCATAAGGGAAATGCAAATCAAAACAACCCTGAGATTTCACCTCACACCAGTGAGAATGGCTAAGATCAAAAACTCAGGTGACAGCAGATGCTGGCGAGGATGTGGAGAAAGAGGAACACTCCTCCATTGTTGGTGGGGTTGCAGACTGCTACAACCATTCTGGAAATCAGTCTGGAGGTTCCTCAGAAAATTGGACATTGAACTGCCTGAGGATCCAGCTATACCTCTCCCTGGGCATATACCCAAAAGATGCCCCAACCTATAAAAAGACACGTGCTCCACTATGTTCATCGCAGCCTTATTTATAATAGCCAGAAGCTGGAAAGAACCCAGATGCCCTTCAACAGAGGAATGGATACAGAAAATGTGGTACATCTACACAATGGAATATTACTCAGCTATCAAAACAATGGCTTTGTGAAATTGTAGGCAAATGGTTGAACTGGAAACTATCATCCTGAGTGAGCTAACCCAATCACAGAAAGACATACATGGTATGTACTCATTGATAAGTGGCTATTAGCCCAAATGCTTGAATTACCCTAGATGCCTAGAACAAATGAAACTCAAGACGGATGATCAAAATGTGAATGCAGATCGCTCATGAGAGACACAGCCAGAATACAGCAAATACAGAGGCGTATGCCAGCAGGAAACCACTGAACTGAGAACAGGACCCCTGTTGAAGGAATCAGAGAAAGAACTGGAAGAGCTTGAAGGAGCTCGAGACCCCATATATACAGCAATGCCAACCAACCAGAGCTTCCAGGGACTAAGCCACTACCCAAAGACTATACATGGACTGACCCTGGACTCTGACCTCGTAGGTTGCAATGAATATCCTAGTAAGAGCACCAGTGGAAGGGGAAGCCATGGGTCCTGCTAAGACTGAACCCTAGTGAACTAGACTGTTGGGGAGAGGGCAGCAATGGGGGAGGGGTGGAGGGGAACACCCATAAGGAAGGGGAGGGGGGGGGATGTTTGCCCGGAAACCGGGAAAGGGAATAACATTTGAAATGTATATAAGAAATACTCAAGTTAATAAAAAAAAAAAAAAAAAAACTTAAAAAAAAAAAAAAAAAAAAAAAAAAAAAAAAAATTTAATACCAGATCCTAGCATTGCGCTTCTTCTTTTATCTTTATAAACTTCCATTTGCCTGTGGACCACTCAGTCTCCTTTCTATCCAGAGGCAGTCCTATGTCACCACCTCCTATGTATCCCATTCCTTCCTTTCCCTTGTTACTTCATATTTTATCCCAAGCCTCTATCCCATGACTTTGTATCTTCTTCCCTGTACTCTGTCCCTCTGGGACCAAAAAAAATTTCCTTTGTTCTGAGAACTTGTGTTGTCTTGAACAATAACAATCCCTACAACTACCATATTGAAAACGAAAAACGATCAGACCAACAACCTAACCTCCATCATTTAGACACTGAAGAAAGAAAAGTAAACCAAGATCAAGAATAAAAAGAAAAAGTAAATGTGGATGGGTGTTTGGCCTTTACCACTTTACCACTTACATACTTGGTGCCCACAGAGGTCAGAATATGGTGTCATACACCATGGAACAAGATTTACAGGCTGTATGAGAATCACCATGTGAGTGCTAGAAATCAAACTCAGGTCTTCTGAAAGAGCACTAAGAGATCTTATCCACTGAACTAAATTTTAGCTCTCCCTTTTAAATAAATGACTTATTGGAGTTTTAAAAATAAGCTAAGTGCAATGAATATCCTAGTAAGAGCACCAGTGGAAGGGGAAGCCCTGGGTCCTGCTAAGACTGAACCCCAGTGAACTAGACTGTCGGGGGAGGGCGGCAATGGGGGAGGTGGGGAGGGAACACCCATAAGGAAGGGGGAGGGAAGGATGTTTGCCCGAAACCGGAAAGGGAATAACACTGAAATGTACATAAGAAATACTCAAGTTAATAAAAAAAAAAAAAAAAAAAAAAAAAAAAAGACCAACAAGCTGGTAGTCTAATTACAAATACAACTTACAAACAGAAAGTTGAAAAAAAAAATAAGCTAAGTGAAAGAGACCAGAACAAGAGGCTCATATTCTTAAATTGCTTCAGTAGCCTAGAGTCATATGGGGCAATATGGAACTGGGGATGAAGGTGATGGTAGGTATAGATTTTCTTCTGATAGTAGTTGAAGTGGTATAAAATCAGTCACAATAAGTGTACACATTGAATATCCTAAGTCACAAAAATCAACACCTTACAAAGTTAGATGATCTGACATGTAACAACAGTCATGGTATGTATTGTCCAGCTCTCCTCCAGATTTGCCTAAGTGTGACTCAAGTAAGTGTCATTATGGTAACAAGAAAATCTTGAATTGGCCATTAGTTCTGCTAAGTAGGAAGGAAGGAGTCACCGCTGACGTAGAAGTCGTATGATCTGAAGAGAATACACCAATGAGGTAACCCTGAAAGGCTTCGGGCCTCTATCATAGCACCTGTGAGTACTAGGAAGCCAGAATTCCTCCTAAGACATACTTCTGGATCAGCCGCTGCCTTCTATGGCTAACAGAATGCCCATACTCCCTGAGAAGCCATGCGTCCCATGGAACCCTGCAATGCAGTCCTCATATCCTTTGCTTTTTCAGGGCAGGATAGGTTCTTCTCAGGGTAAAAGCCTCAATAGGCAGGAAGGGATGGAGCACTTGAAAGTACAATAGAATATAGCTTGCATTTCATCAGATGATTCTTGGCTGAACGTTTATGAATGTTTTGATGTGAAACTTGCCAAAACATGACAAAGGTTACTTTTCAAGTGCACTTCCCAATAGCTTAACTTTCTAACTACCTGGTCAAAAATGATGTCTGTCCTTGGTTCTGAAGAATTAGAAAAGGTGAAATCAGTGTTTCACTTCTGCCAAGGACCTGAGGCTCGAGTCTTTTTGCAGCACAATTTAGAGAACTGTGAGTCCCAGCTCTAGACAACGAAATTCTTACTCTCTCGCTGTTTGTCCTATGTAAGATCCCCTGGATCCCAGATGCATTCGCAATGTCATTCCTGTTACCTGGTTCATGAAGCATGCTCCATCACATGATATCACTTAAAGTACAGAGAAATGAATGGCTTATGTGAGAGGAACTTCCAGTAAGAAGAGCAAGTACAACATCTGGAAATCTGGTGGCCTTCAAGGCCTTGAGGGGTTTCCTCAAGACAGTCACGTGAAGACAGCTGGGGGCTTTCTTAGCTCTTTCTCAAAACAGCTAAAACTTATTTCTTACAACATAATTATAATTCAAAGGTACTCCTAAGGGTGACTCTTCTAAAACCACAGAATTAGGAGTTAGACTTTCCACATGAGATTGAGGGAAAGGAAATATGCATTCTACAACTGGACCTTAGGCTAAGCACTAAGACTGTGGAAGATGATAGAAGGTTCTCACACAACAAGATGTTAGACTAGATGAGCCTTAGATACAGCCCAGAATTCCCTGAAAGTACTTGCTAATTAGAACATGCACTTTATCAACTCTCCAGAATGTACCAAAGACCTGGGAACTGAGAGACTCTAAAGCCTCAAAGGGGGAACCCTAGGTGAAATGTGCTATAGTAGGCCGAGAGAATTTGTTGAGCCCCCCTCCAGCAGAAAGACAGGGCATCAAGTGAGGGATGGGGTTGCCATCCCACAGTCAAAACTCTGACCTATAATTCTTCCTGTCTGAAAGAAATACAGGGATGGAAATGGAGAAAAGCCTCAGGAAAACAAGGTCCAGCAACAGGCCCAAAGTGGGATCCAGCTCAAGGGGAGGCCCCAAGACCTGACATGATTACTAAAGCTATGGGCTGCTCACAAAAAGGGGCCTATCATGACTGCCCTCCAAAAGACACAGCAAGTAGCTGAAAGACTCAGATATAGATATGTGAACCAAACAAATGAACAGAAGCTGCTGATTACACTGTTGAAATAGGGAAAAGCTGAAGGAAGCTGAGGAGGAGGGCCATCCTGTAGGAGGACAAGCAGTCTTAATTAACCTGGACCCCCAAGATTCTCAAACATTGGATCACCAACCAGGCAGCATACACCAGCTGAGGTGAGGCCTCCAACACATATGCAGCAGAGGGTTCCCGGGTCTGGGTTCAGTCAGAGAGGATGCACCTAACCCACAAGATGCTGAAGGCCCCAGGAAATTTAGAGGTCTGGTGGGATGGGTGGGATGGAGACATCCTCTTGGAGAAGAAAGGAAGAGGGGACAGTATAGGATGTAGAAAAGTTTGTGGGTGGACAGGGAGGGAAATAATATCTGGACTGTAAAAAATTTGAAATAAAATGAATATGCCCTTCTTCTAATCATGAATTTCCCAAGGCCTGGCACCATCAGCAAAGCAAGGGAATGAGAAGACAGAAACTACCCATTCCACATCCATCCACAGCATTACCATGTGGTAGGACAGGAAGATACCAATTACCCTTCCTTGTGAGCACCTTATCCTAGCATGATAAGGTTTATAGGCATCAAACAATGCTAGTGACATGGCCATCAAGAGAGAAATGGTGGTGGGGGTACGTCACTGTCTGATAAACATACTTAGCTGCTTTTTCCTTTAATAAGGATTCATATTGTCACAAATGTCTCAAGAAAAGCTAGTGACATTAGTGCCAAAAAAGAGGACGTCAAATGGGAGGCAGACAGAAAGAGAGAGAGAGAGAGAGAGAGAGAGAGATCCTATTAATTTTTCCATCTTTATTAAATTGGGTATTCTTATTTACATTTCAAATGTTATTCCTTTTCCCGGTTTCCAGGCCAACATTCCCCTAACCTCTCCCTTCCCCTTCCATATGGGTGTTCCCATCCCCATCCTCCCCTTATTACTGCCCACCCCCCAAGAATCCCGTTCACTGGGGGTCCAGCCTTGGCAGGACCAGGGGCTTCCCCTTCCACTGGTACCCTTACTAAGCTATTCATTGCTACCTATGAGGTCAGAGTCCAGGGTCAGTCCATGTATAGTCTTTAGGTAGTGGCTTAGTCCCTGAAAGCTCTGGTTGGTTGGCATTGTTGTTCATATGGGGTCTCAAGCCCCTTCACCTCTTTCAGTCCTTTCTCTGATTCCTTCAACAGGGGTCCCATTCTCAGTGCAGTGGTTTGCTGCTTGCATTCGCCTATGTATTTGCTGTATTCTGCCTGTGTCTCTCAGGAGAGATCTACATCCAGTTCCTGTCAGCCTGCACTTCTTTGCTTCATCCATCTTATCTAGTTTGGTGGCTGTGTATGTATGGGCCACATGTGGGGTAGGCTCTGAATAGGCGTTCCTTCAGCCTCTATTCTAAACTTTGCCTCCCTATCCCCTCCTAAGGGTATTCTTGTTCCCTTTTGAAAGTAGGAGTAAAGCATCCGCATTTTCATTGTCCTGAGTTTCATTTGTTCTGTGAATCTAGGGTAATTTGAGCATTTGGGCTAATAGTCACTTATCAATGAGTGCATACCTTGTGTGTTTTTCTGTGATTGGGTTACCTCACTCAGGATGATATTTTCCAGTTCCATCCATTTGCCTATGAATTTCATAAAGTCATTGTTTTTGATAGCCGAGTAGTATTCTATTGTGTAGATGTACCACATTTTCTGTATCCATTCTTCTGTTGAAGGGCATCTGGGTTCTTTCCAGCTTCTGGCTATTATAAATAAGGCTGCTATGAACATAGTGGAGCATGTGTTTTTGTTATATATTGGGGCATCTTTTGGGTGTATGCCCAAGAGAGGATCCTCCAGACTGATTTCCAGAATGGTTGTACCAGTCTGCAATCCCACCTACAATGGAGGAGTGTTCCTCTTTCTCCACATCCAAGCCAGCATCTGCTGTCACCAGAGTTTTTGATCTTAGCCATTCTGACTGGTGTGAGGTGGAATCTCAGGGTTGTTTTGATTCGCATTTCCCCGGAATAATTTTTTCTATTAGGCCAATCAATCATTTCATCTCTCATTGACACAGGAGAATAAGGTAATGGTAAAATGTTCTAGACTGTCTCACATATAAGCCTCTTACATTGTATAAAGTGTTAAAACCAGGCATAAACAATCCAGAAAAATGTGTCTCAGACCAAAAATATAAAAATGTTAAATGAATTAAAATAAAATTTAAAAGTATTAAATGTGGAACATGTTCTTTTTTTGGCCTTTTTAAATTTTGGTTGTTTGTGAGTGTCTCCATGTATGCCTATCTGCCACATTTGTGTTTTGTGACCATGGAGGTGGTAGAAGGCATTGAATACTTGGAACTGGAGTTGCAAACAGTTGTGAATATCCATGTGAGTGATGGGAACCAATTCCAGGTCCACAGCACAGCAACAAGTACTCTTAACTATGAGCCATCTCTACAGCCGTGTTGGTCATGTTTTTTGGTAGCTATTTCTTTCTCATTAAAGCTGTAGGTGACAAACGTTAAATGAAACTCAATGAAAGCTTGCAGACTATCTATAAGTAGATCAGTCTCATATATTATAAATTCTACTGAGTTGTTCTCATCAAACAACCATCAACTCAGCTCAACCTCCCTCTTCTCCAGAAGCACTATGTTAAAATATCTGATTTCCATGAGATCTTCTGAGGAATTCATACCATCGAGACAAGTTCTTGGATCAATGGCATTTTTAGCTACACTTTTCATCATCAGAGTTCAAGAATATAGTAGTGGCTTCAAGCAGGTAAGGCCGTATACTCAGGATTACATATAAGGTAAAGCAAGGTTCACATCAAAGGCCTGGCACTGAAGACTGATGACATAGCACAGAGATAGAATACAGCATTTGCCATGTGATACATGACTCTGTATTTAAAACTGTGTGTATTAATATTTTCACCTCTTTCCTAGTACAACAATATCTACCCAAAAAGAGAAAACACAATAGTAACCTATCTCATGGCTTCCCAGGAAAAGAGCTTGTATTTAAGAACAAAAACAGAGCAAACATGGTAAAGGTGTCAGAAGAACAGCCTCATCCCTTCCCCTTACTACGCAGGCCTGGGTGAGAAGTCACAGAGGCATCGTTTCCTGGTTCCCTACTGATGGTGATTGTACTAGGAACACAGAGAGATGATGAATGGATGGACCTGGCTCTGTCAACTCCCCTGTTGTGAAAGCAGCAGCATGCTTGGGTTGTACATCACATACTTGCCAAGGATAAAAGGGCACCTGCCCTGGACTATTCACCCACAGCCTCTTCAGCAGAGCCTTCTTCTCCTGCCTTTGCTGTATCTGGTGAGTACCAAACTAGGAACAGGGTCTCAGCTAAGAAGGTATACAGATGAGAAGCAGGATTTGACCGAGGAGGAGGAAACAGAAGTATCTACTGAAGACAGCAAAAAAAGAACCTGCCAGGGGCCAGTAGAGAAGGAGGACATAGGCAGGAACCTCTGTGGGTACATCCAGACCTCGTAGACCTGTCTCTCCGCATTACTTCTACTCTGGTGAGAGATCTGCATCAGCCCAGAGGATTCTCTAAAAGTCATTTTCCCATTACCAGTATTTGCTACAGTTTATCAAAGAGCTATTAGAAGCATCACCATTCTCTACTGCAAGCACTGAAAATAAAAGACAGTGTCTAGCAGGTCATGGAGATCAGTTAGTCTTTACCATTCTAAAGCTGATTGATCTGAGTGAATTATCTAGAGATGTATGCTAATCTGATAGTCTTGAGAATGCTGTATTCAGATGGATCTGTGCATCACTGGTCCTATTTATTTCATAGAAATATTGGTTTGGGAAACAGATAGGTCATGGGAGGCATGTGCTTGATAAACTAAGTCAGTAGACATTCACCGGAGGCTTCTCCCTATAATGCTTCTATCCTACTCTTCTAGGTCAAGTTCCTGCCAAGATGTCCTGCCAGCAGAGCCAGAAGCAGTGCCAGCCTCCTCCCAAATGCCCCTCCCCAAAGTGCTCCCCAAAGTGCCCCCCAAAGAGCACAGCACAGTGTCTGCCTGCAGCCTCTTCCTGCTGTGCTACAAGCTCTGGGGGCTGCAGTGTCCCCAGCTCTGAGGGAGGCTGCTGCCTGAGCCACCACAGGCGCAGGTCCCACAGATGCAGGCGCAGGAGCTCCAGTTCCTGTGACCGTGGCAGTGGTCAGCAGTCTGGGGGGTCGGGCTGTGGCCACAGCTCTGGGGGCTGCTGCTAACCTGGAGCATGATGCTGAGACCAGGGAGTCTGGAGGAAAGACATATCCCAGGGGTCAAGGAGAGCCCAGCCTGTCTTGTCTTCTCTGATCCTGGAGAGCATTCTCTGCTTGTATGATGTCCAGGTCCCTCGTTCCCGCCCTTCCTGTGGAGTCCCATTGCCTATCCCTGATTTTGACCAAGAATAAACCTTCTGTCCCCATCACATTGGTATTTCACTGTCATTATTCCCTGTCCCTCCAAAGGTGGCAGGTATGTGCCCTTCCTCTCTAACTCTGATTCTAGCATTACACATATCCAAAGCATAAAAACACCATAGCTCTACACCAGGAAAACTTTTAAGGTCTATCAGAAATGTTAATGTTCACTTGGGTTGAAGCATCAGGGGAGGAATTGGACAGGTCTGGGATTTGTAATGTGCAATGGTGTATCCTATGACATGTAGAGTGTATATTCATCTCACAGTAGAACTCTAAGCCGACTGTAAGGAGCTACTATTTGCTATGTAAGTGATTTAGCTGACTTTGCAGTTAGGTGACTATTCAAATAGAGTAGCCCATTCTTTTAAATAGGGATGTTGTGGCTTTCTGGGTGTATCTAGAATACCCAGAAACAATTTTGGTCATTAAAAAATGGGCTTCAAGTCAGGAAAACACAAATTAAAACCACAATTAGATTCAATCTCACCTAAATCATTATGGCTACAATGAAGAAAATAAATGACACTGTATCAGGCAAGGTTGTGGGAAAAAGTAGCTGTTTTGGAAATATAAATGAATTGAAGACACTGTATAAGTGAGATTATAAGTTTCTCAACAATCAAAACCAGACCCACCATTTAACTCAGCTATACTGTTTCTGGGCACAGATACAGAGGATATTTTATCCAAACACAGAGATACTAACATACTCTGTAGCTTTCCATGTTTATTGCTTATGTATTCACAATAGCATGGAAATGGAGAAAGCCTAGTGCACATCAATAGAAGAATGGAAAATTAAAACACGTAACATATTTCACAGTGAAATTTTACTGAGTGAAGACTGAAACTGTGAAATTGGAAAGGAAATAAATGGATCTATAAATTATTATATGAAGTGAGGTCGCCCAAATTTCGAAAGAAAAAACCTGAATCTCTCTCATACAAAGATATTTTAAGGTTTGTGTGTATGTGTGTAAGAAAGGTTTAGAAAATAAAATTAGTTTGAAATTACGAAGTAAGTAAAATACCTGGTATTAAAGGGTGAGAAAGAAAGGAGACACAAAATGAAAGTGGAAAGGAAAGTAGGGCAGGGAGGGGTACAAGAGAAGAACAGGTGGCAGGAAGAGGGGGAAAGAGAATGGAAATTATGTTGTTTTTCATAATTAAACATAAACCTTGTATGCTAACAATTTTTTAATTAAAATAAGCTAGAGTTATGATTAGTGTTGCTTGCAATTTTGTGGATAGAAGCCAGGGATAGCCCTAAACATACTACTGATCATAAGCTAGACCCTACATCAAGGAATATCCATTCTAAGACACCAGTAAATCAAAGAATGAAAAACTTCCAAAAATCAGTAAAGAAATAAAGACTGTTGATATAGGAAGTACAGACACAACAAAACTCTAACAGAGAGTCAAGGTCAGCAAATTCAAGTTAAAACAGAGTAAGTCACGAGGGCAGAGGGAGCTGCTCATTAAGAAAATGAGATTCAGACAGGTAGAATATCAGGCAGTTAGAACAAGGAAGAGGGGAACAGAGAAATGCTGGTCCGAATATGGATGTATTTATCTGTCTGACCAATAGATTACTAGAACTTATTATGTGAAAAAATCTTCAGTATTAGGCACTCAATTTTGTAAGTAACCTGTAAGATCATTTCTCAGAAAGTGCACACAGCTTAGAGTGGAGAAACTGATTTATCCCAGGAACCAGAATGCACACAGCTTATCAATCCCTGCTCTTAGCCATTTGGAACTTGACCCTCCCTTGAGATTTTTCAAGACCTCTGAAGGAACAATGATTTTTTTCTCTATCTTTATTAAATTGGGTATTTCTTATTTACATTTCAAATGTTATTACCTTTCCCGGTTTCCAGGCCAACATGCCCCTAACCCGTCTCCATCCCCTTCTATTTTGGGTGTTCCCCACCCATCCCCCCCCATTACTGCCCTCTCCCCAACAATCCAGTTCACAGGAGTCCAGTCTTGGCAGGGTCAAGGGCTTCCCCTGCCACTGTTGCCCCTACTTGGCTATTCATTGCTATCTATGGAGTCCAGGGTCAGTCCATGGGTAGTGGCTTAGTCCCTGGAAGCTCTGGTTTGTTGGCATTGTTGTTCATATGGGGTCTCAAGCCCTTCAAGCTCTTTCAGTCCTTTCTCTGATTCCTTTTACGGGGGTCCCGTTCTCAGTTCAGTGGTTTGCTGCTGGCATTCGCCTAGGTATTTGCTATATTCTGGCTGTGTCTCTCAGGAGAGATCTACATCCGGTTCCTGTCAGCCTGCACCTCTGCTTCATCCAACTTACCTAGTTAGGTGGCTGTATAGGAACAATAATCTTTTATTGAGACTCTATCAAGTTGAATTTTCTTCTTATATTTAAGTTTTATATTAAGAACGAATATCCTAAAATATCACTCAAACACCATTTTAATAATCTGGCTCCTACATTTGGAATCTAGAATGTGAGACTCACTATCCCTCTAGATTGTCATCATTCCCTCCACTTGTCTCATTCACCTGCCAGGCACTAAAAAATATGACTGTGAAAGAGCCACCCACCAAACCCTGGAAACTATAGAGGTTTATTCAATTTATAAACCAAGGCTGGGAAATATATGATTATTTCTATCCCAAGATCCAAAGACTCGGGATTTTTAATCTTTATAACTTAATGAAGAAAATGGGTTCCAAAGAGTAACACGAGATAACCTGGCCAGGTTCAGGTGGAATCCACTCTCTAGAATGATCCAATCCCTAAAGTGGGACCCTCAGCTGCCATGATTAAATCTATGAGTACAATATGCTGATGACTCACTACTGAAAGACAGTTTGATATCCTTTCATCGTGGGCCATAATGCTATGAAGATGTTTTGAAAAGATAACTCAATGCAGATAAGCTTGATAAGCTGAGTAGGGACCTGCCACATAGTCTTGCTCTATAGAGAAAGAGCCATGAACCTAAAACAGATTCACCCTAAGATGGGCACTGAGAACACTGTGGATTAATGGCTGGACTTCATGTCCCATGTATCTGGTTAAGAATCAGAAGGAAATGTATCTCTTGTGTTAACAGGAAAATTTTAAAAAGCTAATTTAAATGCACCTTGTGACTACACTTCGTGTGGATACATTAAGTCAACAGCACTGTCAGGTGTTCACAAAGTCACTGCTACCTTTATTTGTTATTAATCTGCTGATTCCCTCTCTGGATCCCAACCCAAATGAGGGAGCTCCTTCTGACCTATATCTGAAGCTTAGAGATATGCAAACTCGCAGACTCACAAGTTGTTCAGGAGATGTTGTTTAAGTCTTATTCTGACACCTGAACCACCTTCTGCTTTCACGACACAGTGGCCTTTTCTCTCCTGGAACACCCATACCTGAAGACAGTCATCACCTATGGAGTTCAGGATGCAAATCCATCTGGGCTCCTGAATCAGCATTTTTACTGAGCATATTATTCAGCTCTTACTAGACATAAAATTTTATTCTCAGATGTGAGATCTATGTGCACAGTCTACTCTCTAGAGACCTCTCTGATTCCTGGGTTTTATGAATTACTCTCAGTACCCAGAACCAGCTACCCTCCCCAACTTTAGTGGGGTAGAGTTCCTCATCCTACTGTTCCTTCTGCATTCCCAACACTGTCATCTCTGACACCCTGCTGACCTCATTTTAGGCATTCCTATGTAACTTTAAATGACAAAATGCTAACACATAGGGCAACAGAAAATTGATACATGTGAACTCTTACCTAAACCTGAATACACCTCTGGTGTTCATTGGGTGAGCCTGTCACTTGATGCACTGACTTAATTTCGTGACTCTCTGTCCTGTTACATAGCAAGTTTTCCAACCAGGACTGTGCATATGCATTTGTGTTCGCATGTGTTTATCACCTCTTGGGTTAAATGTCTATCACAGTAATCTGGTTTTGAATATCAGTTTGAGTTCTGTTTAAATATGGACCACTTCATAAATTTGCATGTGATTCTTGCAAAGGGCTATGCCAGTTTTCTCTGTATCATTCCAATTTTACAATATGTGCTGCTAAAAGCAAGCGTTATTTTTTTAAGAACTAAAAATAATCAGGTCCTGAAAGATGGTACAACAGTTTAAGAGCAGGAGCTGCTCTTCCAGATGATCCAGGATTGGTTTCCAGCATCCACATTGTGTATCACAATTATCTGTAGATCAGTTCTAGGGGGTTTGACATCCTCTTTTACCTCCATATACATGGCACACACACAGGAAACAGTCAGACCTATGTAGAAGTAAAACTGCACTACCCATAAAAAAATAAAAGAACATAAAAAAATAAAAGAACATAAACAAGAAAAAAGTAGTTTTAAAGGAAAGGAAAGTAATCTTCAGTGAGGTTGAGAAGCAAATACTTAGGAGGCTTTGGGCACTCCTCAGGGAATTTTCATGCTCCTTTCTCCTTTCCTTTCTTCAATAACTTTGAGTCTGTGAGCAAAAAACAAAAGGTCTTGTGATAAGGTCCTTGGTCCTGGACTCTGACTCAGGAATCTTTCCCCAAGATGTTCATGTAGATACATAGAGTGCTAAGCATCAGTCACTAAGGTGGCCTAGTACCCAGCTCCTTGGAAAAATTCTTGGGTCTCTGAGTGTTGCAAGCATGTGAGGAGTTGGAGATAAGAATGTTAGGGGAAGAAGGCAGGAGTGACGATAATGAGTGGTGAAAACTACTACCAAGGGGATTTTGTCTTTGAACTAGAAGACAATACACCCAGGAAATCCCATTCTACATTTCTGGTTCTTTCACTTCCTTTGATGTGATTCATTGGGAGGAAAAAAAGAAAAGAAAGTTTCCTTACTTCAGATATCGACACCAAGAGCAGATAAACCTAATGATTCTCTAAATTTCAGTTTTGCAAACCAATATTTATTGGACTTAAAAGGCAGCTGGATTATCACAATGCCCATCCAGCATAGGGGATGAGTCATGAAAGCTGTATCCAGAAGCTCATTGTGTGACTTATGGACGGCTCCAATGGATGTAAAGTCTGAATCCCAGCAATCATTACTACATACGTAAATCTTGGAGAGGGGTTTTGTGAATCCTTAAGTTTCAAGAGTTTTTTGGGCCTTGTAAGTTGTTTATCTTGTGTTTTGAGCCTGAAAATGAGCTATAAATTAGTACTTGTACATGACATTGGGAGTTACCCACCATTGTTTTGTTTAATATGAGTGAATGGTTTGATAATTTGTTTCCATACATGCCTACCCTGCACCTTAGCTCCATAGTGATTTAATCTGTTTCTGAGTATCACTGCCCACTAACAAAACAAACAAATCACAGGAGCCCAGCTCAAGGAGGGTAACCACAGAAGAGTGACTAGATTTCAGTGCCTCACAGATGTTCATAAGACCTAGTTGTTTGAGGAGTGATAGGAAGTTTAGAGACACAGCTCTTTCCACTGTTGTTTCTAAATATCCACACATTTCTTTTAGCACAAATCTGATCAATAATGCCAACAAGGAGTGGTTTCCTAAAGAAATCTAGAAAATGTTACATGCTCTGGAGGGACTCTGGACAGGCCTAGCATGCCAAACATGACTGACAGGCATGGCCCCACTCTCCCATTCCCTTTAGCTTGAGAAAGCACATTAGATTACAATTTTAAAACTAACCACCATTCACTGATTTGACCACTTCCTCCTCCTAAGCCTAACTACCATGGTCTAACTATCAAAGTTTGAAGACCAACAATCAAACCACCCGTTTTGCCTGCCTAATTAAGTTGTTCAATCAAAATTTAATACCAGATCCTAGCATTGCATTTCTTCTTTTATCTTTATAAACTTCCATTTGCCTATGGACCACTCAGTCTCCTTTTTATCCAGAGGCAGTCCTATGTCACCACCCGCAGCCTCTGCACAGGACAAATATCCCTTCCTCCCTTCCCCTTGTTATTTATCTTTTATACCAATCCTCTATCTCATGCCTTTGCCTCTATTTCACTGTCCTCTGTCCCTCTGAGACAAAAAAAAAAAAAAAAAAAAACCTCCTTCTTCCTGAGAATTTTTGTTGTCCTAAACAATACCAGTCCCTAAAATTACTATATTGTAAAGAATGAAATGATCAGATGAACAATAATTAAGACATTGAAGAAAGAAATGTAAACCAAGCTCATGAATATAAAGAAAAAGTAAAGGTGGTGTTCTATACTATCTACAAGAGTAAAAAATTAAATATAGCCCAAATGTTAAAAACTGGTACATTGAAAGAACATTAAAACAACAGGAATAACTCTACAAATCTTGATGATGGAATTATTACTCAGATAATTTTATCTCCATATTGATCAGCTTTTTCAGAAACAACTTTTAAGAACTTTTTGAATTTTTATTCTACGTGAATGGGTGTTTGGCCTCTATGGATATCTCTTTACCACTTATATACTTGGTTCCCACAGAGGCCAGAAGAGGGTGTCATACACATGAAACAAGATGGCTATTGAGAGCCACCATGTGGGTGCTAGAAATAAAACCCAGGTCATCTGAAAGAGCAGTCAGAGATCTTAACCACTTAACTGTCATTTAGCTCTCCTTTTTAAATAATGAATCATTAGGGTTTTAAAAATAAGCTAAGTGTAAAAGACCAGAACAAGAAGCTCATATTCTTAAATCGCTTCAGTTGCCTAGAGTCATGTGGAGCAATTGGGAACTGGGAATACAGGTGATAGTAATTGAAGTGTTATAAAATTAGTCTCAATAAGTGTACACTTTAAATATCCTATGCCTACCAAACTGAACACCTTACACAGGTAGATGATCTGGCATGTAATGACAGTCATGATATGTATTGTTCATCTCTCCTCCAGATTTGCCTAAGTGTGACTCAAGTAAGTGTCATTATAGTAATAAGAAAATCTTGAATTGGCCACTAGTCTGCTCAGTAGGGAGGAAGGAGTCATCACTGACATAGAAGTCATATGATCTGAAGAGAATCCTCCCATGAGGCAACTCTGGAAGTCTGCAGGCCTCTATCATAGCTAGAATTCCTCCTAAGACGTACTTCTGGATCAGCTTCTGCCTTCTGTGGATAACAGAATGCCCATACTCCCTGAGGAGCCATGTGTCCCATCTGGAACCCTGCAATGCAGTCCTCATATCCATTGCTTTTTCAGGGCAGAACAGTTTCTTCTCAGGGTAAAAGCCTTGATGGGCAGGTAGGGATGGAGCATTTGAAAGTACAACAGAACATGGCTTACTCTTTATGAGATGATTCTTGGCGAAAGTTTCTGAATGTTTTGATGTGAAACTTGCCAAAACATGACAGAGGTTACTTTTCAGGAAAACAAGGTCCACCAGCAGGCTCAAAGTGGGAACCAGCTCAAGGGGAGGTGCCAAGACCTGACATCATTACTAAGACTGTGGGGCACTCAAAAAATGGGCTTATCATGATTGCCTCCAAAAGACCCGAAATCAGCTGAAAGAGTCAGATGCAGAAATATGCACCCAACCAAGGAACAGAAGCTGCTGACCCCTCTGTTGAAATAGGGAAAAGCTGGAGGAGGCTGAGGAAGAGGTCAACCCTGTAAGAGGACCAGCAGTCTCAATTAACCTGGACCCCCAACATCTCTCAGACACTGGATCACCACAGGCAGCCTACACCAGCTGAGATGAGGCCCCCAACACATATGCAGCAAAGGACTCCGTGTCTGGGTTCAGTCAGAGAAGATGCACCTAACCCTCAAGAGACTGGATGCCCCAGGAAATTTAGAGTCCATTTGGATGGGTGGGGTGGAGACATCCTCTTGGAGAAGAAAGGAAGAAGGGACAGTATGAGATGTAGAACAGTTGGTGGGTGGACAAGGAGGGATATAATATCTGGAGTGTAAAAGTAAATAAAAAATTTAAAATAAAAAATAATATGCCCTTCTTCTAATGGTGCATTTCCCAAGGCCTGGCACCATCGGCAAAGCAAGGGAATGAGAAGACATAAACTGCCCATTCCACATCCATCCACAGCATTACCATGTGGTAGGACAGGAAGATACCAATTACTCTTCCTTGTGAGCACGTTATCCTGGCATGATAATGTTTATAGGCACCAAACAATGCTAGTGACATGGCCATCAAGAGAGAAATGGTGGGTGGGGGGTCCCTCACTTTCCAATTAGGATACTGAGCTGCTCTTTCCTTTAATAAGGATTCATATTACCACAAATGTCTGAAGAAAAAGCTAGGGACATTAGTGCCAAAAAAGGAGGACTTCAAATGGGAGAGAGACAGAGACAGAGAGAGAAAGAAAGAGAGAGAAAGAGAGAGAAAGAGAGAGAGAGAGAGAGAGAAATTCTATTAAGAAATAACTTTTTCTATAAGATCAATCATTTGTTTCATCTCTGATTGACACAGGAGAATAAGAAAATAGGAAAATATTCTAGGCTGTCTCACATACAAGCCTCTACATTGTATAAATGGTTACAACCAGTCATAAACAATACAGAAACACTTGCCTCTGTCTGAAAATATAAACATTACATAAATTAAAATAAAATTTAAACAAATTATTAAATTTTGAACATGTACTTTTTAAATTTTGTTTGTATCAACGTGTATGCCTATGTGCCACATATGTGTTTTGTGACAATGGAGGTGGGAGAAGGCATTGCATATCTTAGAGCTGGAGGTGGAAACAGTTGTGAATATCCATGTGGGTGCAGGGAACCAATACTAGTTCGCCAGCAAAACAACAAGTGTTCTTAATTGATGAGCCATCCCTACAGCCATGATGCTCATGTTTTTTGGTAGCTATTTCTTTTTCCATTAAAACTGTACATAACAAACGTTAAACTGAAGGAAAGCTTGCAGCCTATTTAAGTAGATCAGTCTCAAATATTATAATTCTACTGAGTTGTTCTCATCAAACAACCATCAACTCAGCGCAACCTCCCTCTTCAGCAGAAGCCCTAAGATGATATTTCTGAGTTCCCTGAGATCTTCTGAGGGACTTCTATCATCAAGACAAGGACTTGGATCTACTTTGACTTTTTTCTTTTACCTACTCTTCTTATCATTAGAGTTCAAGAATATAGTCAGTGTCTAAAACCAGATATGGCAGTATATTCTGGATTACATATGAGGCAAAGCAAGGTTCACACCAAAGGCCCTGCACTGAAGCCTGATGACATAGCACATAGGTAGAATACAGCATTTGCCATGTGATACATCACTCTGTATTTAAAACTGTATAATTTAACGTTTTCACCTCTTTCCTAGTAGAACGAGATCTACCCAAGAAGAGAAAACACAATAGTAACCGATGGTCATGGCTTCCCGGGAAAACCACAGACACGGGGCTTGTATTTAAGAACATAAACAGGGTTGGGAATTTAGCTCAGTGGTACAGTGCTTGCCTAGCAAGCGCAAGGCCCTGGGTTTGGTCCCCAGCTCTGAAAAAAAAAAAAGAAAAGAATAAAAAAAGAACATAAACAGAGAAAACATGATAAAGGTGGAAGAAGAACAACCTCCTCCCTTCCCCTTACCAGGACTGGGTGAGAAGTCACAGAGACATCAACATTTCCTGGTTCCCTACTGATGGTGATTGTACTAGGAACACAGAGAGATGATGAATGGATGGACCTGGCTCTGTCAACTCCCCTGTTGTGAAAGCAGCAGCATGCGTGGGTTGTGCATCACACACCTGCCAAGGATAAAAGGGCATCTGCCCTGGACCATTCACCCACAGCCTCTTCAGCAGAGCTTTCTTCTCCTGCCTTTGCTGTATCTGGTGAGTACCAAACTAGGGACAGAGCCTCAGCTAAGAGGGTATACAGAAGAGAAGCAGGATTTGACCGAGGTGAAGGAAACAGAAGTATCTACTGAAGACAGCATGAAAATAACCTGCCAGCATTGCTTCTACTCTGCTGAGAGATCTGCACCAGCCCAGAGGATTCGCCAAGTCTCATTTTCCCATTACCAGGATTTGCTACAGTTTAGCAGAGAGCTATTAGAAGCATCACCATTCTCTACTGCAAGCACTGAAAATAAAGGACAATATCTTGCAGGACAGGAAGATCAGTTACTCTTTACCTTTCTAAAGCTCATTGTTCTAAGTGCATTAACTAGGGATGCATGCTAATCTATCTGATAGTTTTGAGAATTCTGTATTCAGATGGATCTGTGCATCACTGGTCCTATTTATTTCATAGAAATATTGGTTTGGGAAACAGATAGATCATGGAAGGCATGTGCTTGATAAACTAAGTCAGTAGACATTCACCGGAAGCTTCTCCCTATAATGCTCCTATCCTACTCTTCTAGGTCAAGTTCCTGCCAAGATGTCCTGCCAGCAGAGCCAGAAGCAGTGCCAGCCTCCTCCCAAGTGCCCCTCCCCAAAGTGCTCCCCAAAGTGTCCCCCAAAGAGCACAGCCCAGTGTCTGCCTGCAGCCTCTTCCTGCTGTGCTACAAGCTCTGGGGGCTGCAGTGTCCCCAGCTCTGAGGGAGGCTGCTGCCTGAGCCACCACAGGCGCAGGTCCCACAGATGCAGGCGCAGGAGCTCCAGTTCCTGTGACCGTGGCAGTGGTCAGCAGTCTGGGGGGTCGGGCTGTGGTCACAGCTCTGGGGGCTGCTGCTAACTTGGAACATGATGCTGAGATCAGGGAGTCTGGAGGAAAAAAGAATCCCAAAGGTCAAAGAGAGCCCAGCCTGTCTTGTCTTGTCTGATTCTGCAGAGCATTCTCTGCTTGTATGATGCCCAGGTCCCTTGTTCCCACCCTTACTGTGGAGTCCCATTGCCTATCACTGATTCTGACCAAGAATAAAGCTTCTATCAACCGTCACACTGGTATGTCACTATCATTGTTCCCTGTCCTTCTAAAGGTGTCAGGTATGTGCCATTCTCCTTCTCTCAATTCCAGTAATAAACACATCCAGAGCATAAAAACGTTATAACTCTACTCCAAGAAAACATTGAGAACTATCAGAAATGTTAATGTTCACTTGGGTTGAAGCATCAGGGGAGGAATTGGACAGGTCTGGGGTCTCTAACAGGCAATGGTATGTCCTATGACATGTACAGTGTATATTCATCTCACAGTAGAACCCTAAGCCTACTGTGAGGAGCTTCTATTTGCTTTGATAAGTGATTTTTAGCATCTAATTAGTAAACATTGACTTTGCAATTAGGTAAATACTCAAATAAAGTAGCCCATTCATTTTTAGTAGGGAGGTTGTGGCTTTCTAGGGGGTATCTAGAAATACCCAGAGACAATTTGAGTCAAAAAATATATATATGGGCTTCATGTCAGGAAAACACAAATTAAAACCACAATTAGATTCAGTCTCACTTAAGTCATTATGGCTACAATGAAGAGAATAAATGACACCATATCAGGCAAGGTTGTGCGAAAGAATAACTGTTCTGGAAATATAAATGAATGAAGCCACTGTACAATCAGAATATAAGTTCCACAACAGTCAAAACCATACCCAGCATGTAACTCATTTATGCTGCTACTGGGCACAGATACAGAGGATATTTTATCTAACCACAGAGATATTTACACATCCATGTTTATTGCTTATCTATTCATAGTAGGAAGGAAATGTAGTCAGCCTAGAAGAATGGATACTTAAATATTTAATATGTTTCACAATGGAATTTTACTTGCTTGTAAAGAAGACTGAAATTGTGAAATCTGGGAGAAAATGAATGGATATGTTAATTATCATATGAATTAAGGTCACTCAAACTCTACAAAACAAAATCTGCATCTCTGTCATACAAAGATACTTTCACTGTTTATGTGTATGTGTGTAAAAGAAAGGCATGTGGTAGGTTTAGACTATAAAACTAGATCAATATCACTAAAAAAGTAAAAGACCTCATAGGAAAGTAGGGCAACGAAAGGAGACACAAAAACAAAATGGAAAGGAAATTAAGGAGGTGAGGAGTACAAGGGAAGACCAGGTGGAAAGGGAGGAGGAAAGAGAATGACATTTAGTTGTTGTTTCATAATTAAACATAAAACTTTGCACTCTAATAAAATTTTTTAATTAAAAATCATTTAGGCTTCTGAACAATGCTGCTGGCAGTTTTGTGGATAGAAGCCAGGCATATCCCTAAACATGCTACAAATCACAAGCTAGCCCCTACATCAAGGAATATACATTCCAAGACACCAGTAAATCAAAGACTGAAAAACATCCAAAAATCAGTCAAGAAGTAAACAACATTCGTATAGGAAGTACAGACACAACAAAACTCTAACAGAGAGCCCAGGTGAGCAAATTCAAGTTAAAACAGAGTAAGTCAAGAGGGCAGAGGGAGCTGCTGATTTAGAAAATGAGATTCTGACAAGTTGAATATCAGGCAGTTAGAACAAGGAGGAGGGGAATAGAGAAATACTGGTCAGAATATGGATATATTTAACTGTCTGATCAGTAGGTTACTAGAGTTTATCATGTGAAAAACTCTTAAGGGATAGACACTTAATTCTGTAAGTAACCTATAAGGTCATTTCTCAGAAAGAACACACATCTTACAGTGGAGAAAGTGCTTTGTCCCAGGACCCAGAATACACAGCTTATAAATTCCTGCTCTGAGCAAATTGGCACTTGACCCTCCCTTGAGATTTTTCAAAACCTCTGAAGAAGCAATGATTTCTTATCTGTCTTCTGTCAAGTTGATTTTTCTTCTCATATTTAATTTTTTACATTAAGAACTAGTATCCTGGGGTTGGGGATTTAGCTCAGTGGTAGAGCGCTTGCCTAGGAAGCGCAAGACCCTGGGTTCGGTCCCCAGCTCCGAAAAAAAGAACCAAAAAAAAAAAAAAAAACTAGTATCCTAATATATCACTCAAACCCACTTTTAATGATCTGGCTCCCACATTTGGAACTTAGAATGTGAGACTCAATATTACTCTAGATTAATTACTCCACTTTTCTCATCTACCTGCCAGGCACTAAAAGCTATTACTATGAAAGAGCCGCTGAGAAACACCTAAAGAAATGTTCAACATCTTTAGTCATAAGGGAAATGCAAATCAAAACAACCCTGACATACCACTTCACACCAGTCAGAATGCCTAAGATCAAAAACTCAGGTGACAGCAAATGCTGGCAAGGATGTGGAGAAAGAGGAACACTCCTCCATTGTTGGTGGGATTGCAGACTGGTACAACCATTCTGGAAATCAGTCTGGAGGTTCCTCAGAAAATTGGATATTGAACTACCTGAGGACCCAGCTATACCTCTCTTGGGCGTATAACCAAAAGATGTCTGAACATATAACAAAGACACATGCTCCAATATGTTTATAGCAGCCTTATTTATAATAGCCAGAAGCTGGAAAGAACACAGATGCCTTTCAACAGAGGAATGGATACAGAAAATGTGGTACATCTACACAATTGAATACTATTCAGCTATCAAAAACAATGACTTTATGAAATTCATAGGCAAATGAATGGAAATGGAAAGTATCATCCTGAGTGAGGCAACCTAATCACAGAAAAACACACATGTATGCACTCATTGATAAGTGGATATTAGCCCAAATGCTCGAATAACTCTAGATGAACAGAACAGATGAAACTCAAGAAGGAGGACCAAAATGTGAATGCTTCACTCCTTCTTTCAAAGGAGAACAAGAATACCCTTAGAAGGGAATAGGGAGGCAAAGTTTAGAATAGAGGCTGAAGGAACACCCATTCAGAGCCTGCCCCACATGTGGCCCATACATATACAGCCATCAAACTAGAGAAGATGGATGAAGCAAAGAAGTGCAGGCTGACAGGAGCCGGATGTAGATCTCTCCTGAGAGGCACAGGCAGAATACAGCAAATGCATAGGCAAATGCCAGCAGAAAACCACTGAACTGAGAACTGGACCCCGGTTGAAGGAATCAGAGAAAAGACTGAAACAGCTTAAAGGGCTTGTGACCCCATATGAACAACAATGCCAACCAACCAGAGCTTCCAGGGACTAAGCCACTACCCAAAGACTATACATGGACTTTCCCTGGGCTCCAACTGCATAGGTAGCAATGAATAGCCTAGTAAGAGCACCAGTGGAAGGGATGCCCTTGGTCTTGCCAAGGCTGAACCCCCAGTGAACGTGATTGTTAGCAGGAGGGCGGTAATGGGGGAGGAACGGGAGGGAAACACCCATCTAGAAGGGGAGGGTGAGGGATTAGGGGGATGTTGGCCCAGAAACCGGAAAAGGTAATAACAAGTGAAATGTAAATAAGAAATAACCAACTTAATAAAGATGGAGGGGGAGGAAAGAATAAAAGAACAAAGAAAGAATACTTAAAAAAGAAAAAAGAAAAAGAAAGAGCCGCCCATCAAACCTTGGAAACTATAGAGGTTTATTCAATTTATAAGCCAAGGTTGGAAAATATCTGATTATTTCCATTCCAAGATCCAAGGACTCAGGGTTTTTTGATCTTTATAATTTTTTTTCAACGTCTGGAAGTCAAGTTTCATCTTTGTAGGTCTTTTTTTTATTATTATTATTATTATTAACTTGAGTATTTCTTGTATAGATTTCCAGTGTTATTCCCTTTCCCGGTTTCCGGGCAAACATACCCCTCCCCCCTCCCCTTCTTTATGGGTGCTCCCCTCCCCATCCTCCCCCCATTGCCGCCCTCCCCCCAACAATCTAGTTCACTAGGGGTTCAGTCTTAGCAGGACCCAGGGCTTCCCCTTCCACTGGTGCTCTTACTAGGATATTCATTGCTACCCATGAGGTTAGAGTCCAGGGTCAGTCCATGTATAGTCTTTAGGTAGTGGCTTAGTCCCTGGAAGCTCTGGTTGCTTGGCATTGTTGTACATATGGGGTCTTGAGCCCCTTCAAGCTCTTCTAGTTCTTTCTCTGATTCCTTCAACGGGGGTCCTATTCTCAGTTCAGCGGTTTGCTGCTGGCATTCGACTGTGTGTTTGCTGTATTCTGGTTGTGTCTCTCAGGAGCGATCTACATCCAGCTCCTGTCAGCCTGCACTACTTTGTTTCATCCATCTTGTCTAATTGGATGGCTGCTGTATATGTATGGGCCACATGTGGAGCAGGCTCTGAATGGGTGTTCCTTCTGTGTCTGTTTTAATCTTTGCCTCTCTATTCCCTGCCAAGGGTATTCTTATTCCCCTTTTAAAGAAGGAGTGAAGCATTCACATTTTGATCATCCATCTTGAGTTTCATTTGTTCTAGGCATCTAGGGTAATTCAAGCATTTGGGCTAATAGCCACTTATCAATGAGTGCATACCATGTGTGTTTTTCTGTTAATCTTTATAATTTAATGAAAAGAATAGTTTCCAAAGAGTGGCATGAGATAACCTGGCCAGGTCCAAGTAGAACCCACTCTCTGGAATAACCCAACTCCCTAAAGTGGGACCCTCAGGTGCCATGAGTAAATCTATGACCACAATATGCTCATGCCTCACTACTGAAAGACTGTTGGGTATCCCCTCACCATGCTGTCAACACAATGAATACTGTCAAGATATTGTGAAGAGATGACCCAGTGCAGGTAAGGTTGATAAGTTGAGCTGGGAACTGCTACCATGTATATATTGTAATGCTCTATGGACCAAAAGCCATGAACCCAGAACCAGTGGACCTCCAGAAGCACCAGAAAGTGGAAACTGAAACCCTCTCTGTACATAGTGGCTATAATTTGTTTTGCCTATGTCTGGTTAAGAATGAGAAGGAAATATATCTCCAGTGTTAACAGGAAAATTTGATAAAATTAATTTAAATGAGCCTTGCATGGTGTGACTACATTATGTAAACTGCACTGTCAGGTATACACAAAGTCACTGCTACATTTATGTGTTATTAATCAGCTGACTCCCTCTCTGGATCCCATCCCAAATGAGTTAGGTCCTTCTGAACTATGTCTGAAACTTAAATATATACAAAGTGGTAAACTCACAAGTGGTTAAGGAGATGTTTAGGTCTAGATCTGATATCTGAATTAACTTCTGCTTTCACCACACAGGAGTCTATCCCAGAACACCCATACCTTAAGGCAGTCATCACCTATAGAGTTCAGGATGCAAAGCCAGGAATACTGGGCTCCTGAACCAGCATTTTTACTGAGCATGTTATTCTGCTCTTTCTATACATACAATTTTATTCTCAGATATGAACTCTACGTGCACAGTCTGCTCTCTAGAGACCTATCTACTTCCTGGGTTTCATGAATTATACTCAGTGCCCTAAAACAGGCTACTCTCCACCTTTGTTGTGGGGTGGAGTTCCTCATCCAACTGTTCCTTCTGCATTCCCAATACTGTCACCTCTGACAGGCTGCTGACCTCATCCCAGGCACTCCTTAGTAGCATTAAATGAAAATATCCAATGTATGAGACACTAAATGCTAATAAATGTGAACTCTTGCCTAAACCTGATTACTCCTTGGGTGTTTATCTGTGAGCCTGTCACTCAATGAAGTGATTACCTGACTGTCCCGTTACAAAGCAACAGGATCTTAGACTAGAAAGCAGATGTGGAAGATGATGGAAGGTTCTCTCACAACAGGATTTTAGACCAGAAAGCAGATAGGCCTTATGTGCAGCCCAGAATTCCCTAAAAGTTGCTGCTAATTCGATTATGCCCTCCTTCTAATGGTACATTTCCCAAGGCCTGGCACCATCAGCAAAACAAGGGAATTAGAAGCCATAAACTGCCCATTCCACATCCATCCACAGCATTGCCATGTGTAGGACAGGAAGATACCAATTACGCTTCCTTTTGAGAATCTTATGGGCATCAAACAGTGCTAGTGAAGTGGCCATTGAGAGAGAAAGGGGGGTAGGTACATCACTGTCAATTATCTTACTGATCTGCTTCTACCTTTAATAAGGATACATATTACTACACATTCCTCTGAAGAAAAAGTGAATGACATTGGTGCCCAAGAAGAAGAATTCTAATGGTTGAGAGAGAAGGGTGGGAGGGAGATTGGAAGGGGGAAGGGGAGAAGGAGGAAGAGGGAGAGAATCTATTAAATAATTTTTTCTCTAACAGCAAGTAGTCATTCAGTCTCTGATGGTCACAGAAGAATAAGATAATGTGTAAATAGTACATCTATGGCATTGCACATATAACCCTTTACATTTTATAATGGGCTATAACCAGACGTCAATAATTTGAGAACACATTTCTCTTTCCTAAAATGAAAACTTGCTACATAAGTTAAAATATAATTTACACAAATTATTAAATTTTAATCTCTTTTTAATTTTGTTTTGTGTGGAAATGTTTGCATGTACGCCTATGTGCCACATATGTGTTTTGTGCCCAGGTAGGTGGGAGAAGGCATTGAATCTCCTGCAGCTGGAGTTGCAAACAGTTGGGAACATCCATGTGGGTGATGGGAATCAAACCTAGGTCCTCAGCAAGAGCAACAAGTGCTCTTAATTGATGAGTAATCTCTCCAGCCCTATAGGTATTGTTTCTGGTAGCTATTTCTTTTTTTTTTTTTCATTAAAACTGTAGGTAACAAATGGTAAGCTCAAGGAAAGCTTGAAGCCTACTTAAGTAGATCAGCCTCATGAATGATAAATTCTACTGACTTGTTCTAATCAAACAACTATCAGTTCAGTTCAACCTCTCTCTTTGCCAGAAGCCCTATGATGAGATTTCTGAGTTCCATGGGATCTTCTTGTGATTCCTATCATCTAGAAACAGTCTTGGATCTACTTTGACACTTTACCTACTCTTCTCATCATCAGAGTTCAGGAGTATAGTCACTGGCTACAATCAGATATGGCAGTATACTCTGGATTACATATGAAGTTAAACAAGGTTCACTCCAAAGACCATGCACTAAAACCTGATGACATAGCACATAGGTAGACTACAGCACTTGCCATACAATATATGACCCTGTATTTACAACTGTGTATATTAATATTTTTACCTCTTTTCTAATAGATCATGATCTACCCAAGAAGAGAAAATACCATAGTAACCTTCCCAGCAATCAAACAGGCACAGAGCTTATGTTGAAGAACATAAACTGACTAAATGTGGTAAAGGTAGTTGAAGAGCAGTCTCTTCCCTTCCCCTTACCAGGCCTGGGTGAGAAGTCACAGAGACATCAACATTTCCTGGTTCCCTACTGATGGTGATTGCACTAGGAACACAGAGAGATGATGAATGGATGGACCTGGCTCTGTCAACTCCCCTGTTGTGAAAGCAGCAGCATGCTTGGGTTCTGCATCACACACCTGCCAAGCATAAAAGGGCTGCTGCCCTGGACTATTCACACACAGCCTCTTCAGCAGAGCCTTCTTCTCCTGCCTTTGCTGTATCTGGTGAGTACCTAACTCGGGACAGGGCCTCAGCTAAAAGGGTGTAGAGATAACAAACGGGATTTGACTAGGGTAAAAGAAACAGAGGTGTCCAGTGTAGAGACAGCAGGAAGAAGATCTGCCAGGGGCTGATAGACAGGGAGGAGAACAGAGGTAGGAGTCTCTGACACCCCAGAGTTCTGGATCTCAGCATTGCCTCCACTCTGCTGAGAGGGCTGCATCAGGCCAGAGGATTTTCCTAGAGTCATTTTCACAATACCTGTATTTGCAGCAGAGAGGTACCTAGAAGCATCCACACTCCCTTCTACAAGCAGGGAAAATGGAAGACAATAGCTTGCAGATCATAGAGATCAGTTACCCTTTGCCTTCGTAAAGCTCATTGTTCTCAGTGCATTAACTAGGGGTGCGTCTATCTGATAGTCTTGAGAATGCTGTATTCAGATGGATCTGTGCATCACTGGTCCTATTTATTTCATAGAAATATTGGTTTGGGAAGCAGATAGGTCATGGGAAGCATGTGTTTGATAGACTAAGTCAGTAGACATTCACCGGAAGCTCCTCCCTATAATGCTTCTATCCTACTCTTCTAGGTCAAGTTCCTGCCAAGATGTCCTGCCAGCAGAGCCAGAAGCAGTGCCAGCCTCCTCCCAAATGCCCCTCCCCAAAGTGCTCCCCAAAGTGCCCCCCAAAGAGCACAGCACAGTGTCTGCCTGCAGCCTCTTCCTGCTGTGCTACAAGCTCTGGGGGCTGCAGTGTCCCCAGCTCTGAGGGAGGCTGCTGCCTGAGCCACCACAGGCGCAGGTCCCACAGATGCAGGCGCAGGAGCTCCAGTTCCTGTGACCGTGGCAGTGGTCAGCAGTCTGGGGGGTCGGGCTGTGGCCACAGCTCTGGGGGCTGCTGCTAACCTGGATCCTGAGGCAGAGACAAGGGATTTCAGTGGGAACAAGAATCTGAGAAGCCAAGGAAAATTCAGCCTGCCTTGTCCATTCCCAGAGGCACTGCTGGCTTCTTCTGTCCAGGGTTTCAACTCCCCTAGGAATTTCTCTTCCTGTCTGATGTCTGGGACCTTACAGTCCCCATTCCTGCCCTAGCTGAGGACTGCATATGTCCTACACATATGGATTTCAAAAATAAAACTGCTCGAACTGTAACTGCTAGAATCTCATGAGTCATTTTATTCTGTGCCACTCTTGAAGTCCCAGAATCCTTAGATCCTTGCCCATGGCAACCATCTCTTAGTCAAATCCCTAGTTAGTTATACAATGAAGAAATAGCTGCCACCACTTCTGCCTGCTTATGGAAGGACTTCGGAGAGTCTTACTAGAAGATGAGAGGAGGAAAGATTGTGGGTTGCAGTTGGCTGGTGCTCTGAAACCTCTGAAGGACTGTTTTTCCTCTGAAACATGATCCTGATTTAACCTGGAAATGTCTAACCTATGATGTGATACTTATTTTGGTGAACTGTCCTTAAAATCCTCATTACAAAGAAGGCATCAAAAGCTTGAGGCAAAGGCATAAGTATCAGCAATGAATGAAAGGAAAACAAAGCTCTGGGGCTGGTGATGGAGGTCAGTGAGAGTTTTTCCCTAGAAAATTTGCATGTATGAGGGAGGCCCATGTTCTGCTTCCAGCAGAAGAACATCAATTGATTGATAAGTAAATAAATAAACAACAAAGAAGCAAGATGGGGAAGTAAAGGGATGGAGTGAGGAGGCTAACACAATTGTATGAAGATCAAAGGAAAAGAAATGAATCTGAGATGATTGTTTAAGGTCAAGGAGAGATGATGTAGCCAGAGGTTTAAGGTTTAGTCTATGAGGTGACTGGAGTATGCAAAAGAAGATCTTTAAGGAAAAGATAAGGTGGAAATGTTGGCTTTGATGTGGAAACCATTTAAAAAGCAAATATTTATGCTTTTGAAACTCTACACTATCCTAATTCCAACACATGGAAGTTTCAACCTTAACACAGACTTGCTGTGAGCTAAATTGTAAGATTTTAGTGCTTCTGTGGTTGAAATAAAGTTTGCTCAAACTTTGATGATCAGAAAAACCTGAATGAAGTTTAATATTAGACATCTACTAACCAAATCTAGATAGCAAGCTATGCATTGAAGTAGAAGCCACAGTTCTAGCCTTAGAGTTTGCAATGACATCACTGGGAGCAGGACATTTGGCAGGCTGTAGACAGGAAGGGCAACCAGGAAGAACCCTGCACACCTATGCCAGCCTGGGAGGTGTCACATACTAGGTATGAGTGACACCATATAAAGGTTCCACAGTTCAGTGCAGCCTTTCCACAGTGTGCCAGAGGCTGGTCAGAACTAGAGGGTCACAGGCTACCATCTGACAGAGGCAGTAAGCACCCTGATCCCCACTTCAAAAGTACAACAGAACCCCCTACTCAGGATAACTCTTACCCCAGTGAAGAGGAAAGAGAAGACTTACCAACAGACGCCTGAGTGGGATACTAAGACCTGGGAGGCTGGGAGTAACAAGGGAACTAGTGATGAACATATCCACAGACCTCATGAGGATGACTGCAATAGAGTTCTAACTCCTAGACCAATTTATTCATTTCACACATTGTTATTGTCTGCTGTGCACTCTACTCTGGGCCCTACAGATTCAGCAGGGAGTCAGGGAAGCAGAATTTGGGTCCAAGAATAATGGTTCCTGATTTTACAAGCAATGAAGCACGATGGCCCACACCTCAAGGAGCAGCCACTCATTCTCTGGAATTGAGTGGACTCTGGCATTTACTTAATAAGTCCAGAGGAGACACCAGCCTGGGCAAAATATTGAGGCCTTTAGACAGTGGTATTAGAGGTGTCAGAAAAAAACAAGCATTTCCCAGCTTCAACACAAATCATTTATTACCACCAATGAGATAAAGTCAGTGCATGAGCATGGCTCTAGCCTCGACCCTCCCCCACTTCCCTTCTTTCTCTCTCCACAACACCAAAGATACCTGTGCTCCTTCCTTCCCATTACTATCACCTATTCATCACCTAAAAGGGAAGGCTTACTCCTTTAATTCCTCCTTTAACAGGACAATCAGACACATGGTTTTCTTTGATATTGAATAAAAATGATTATGCCTCGTTATCCTTATATGTAATATTTGTGACTTAAAGGATTTAATCCATTCTGGAATGTACTTTTTAAAAGAGCAATGTGCTTCCATTGCTATAATAAAATGCAGTGATAAATACTGTACCATTTACCAAACTGCAATTTCCAAACCCTTAGTGAACTACTGCTGAACTATGTCACTACAGACTTCAATAAAATCACACCCAAAAAGGATTACTCACAGCTTAGGTAATCTCCCTATTCACCTCAACCTAGCTGAATCATTCCCTCCTAGAACCAATCCTACAATTCTGACAATGGATATCACTGAAATCATCAAGCTACCTGCACAAGGCTCTTCAATATATTTGAATTTTCAAGCCATGTCGCCTCAGATATGCTGAATTTCTTGTCCCTTCTCCTCTCACTTTAGAAAGACCAGATGTTATCTAAAGACATCAGAATTCAAATTCAGAAACATCCAATTCCAAAGTGAATTTGAACAAGTTCAGCTTCATTAAGACTTTCCAGCACCCTCCTACGTGTCACCTTCCCTCCCCACTAGTGCCATTTCTCTGCTGATGTAGACGGCCTCAGTTCAAGGAGCCTCTCTCCTTGAGCCTTGGCATCAGACTGGCTTCCATGGACAGGTCAATCACCTACAGTCCTGGGACTGCTGCTTCCTCAAATGCTGTTCTTACAGTTCTGATCAAAGCCTGCCACCTAACGTGGATTGTAGAACATAGCTCAGAGACCCTCATTCTTAATTCTATACACCAACAGTGAAGCTTGCCTCTGTGGTTCACGCTTATTTCATTGTGACTGTCTGTTCTGCTCCATATGTGCTACTTAAGGGCATCTTTCCTGTCCAGAATGTAAGGTGTGCTGCATCCTAGTGATGCACCAAACATTGAGTAAATAGATGAGTGAGTGACAGAATGGAAAAGTTAGCTGGGAGGGAGGACAGAAAGTTTGAATCACTGGGCAGTCATTTGGGCAGTCATGTGACTCCTCTGAGAATAACTCTTCTCGTCTTCCCAGGATGATGTGGAATGCCTGGGATAAAAAACAGAAAAGGTGGGAGTAGGAGGAGGTGGGTGGGTGGGGAGTAGGGGGAGGGAGATGGGATAGGGGGTTTACAGAGGGGAAACGAGAAAGGGGGTAGCATTTGAAATGTAAATAAATAGAATAATCATTTTTTTAAAAAAGCTGTCTAGCTCAGCACATTCTGGAGAAGAAAGAATAGAAGAAATGAAGGAAGAAAAGGAAGGGATGGAGGGAAAGAGAGAAGAAGCAAGAGAGGGAGAGTTTGGAAGCTGCTTGAATTCTTTCTATCAGAATACTTTACTCTCTCATCCTCTCCTCTTTCACTGCTGTGATATGGGATGTGGACAGTGAGTTACAGTCAACTAGGCATCTCCGTGTAGTGCTGGATCTTTGACAATAGTGTGAGAACAAACTGAGGGCCCAATATCAGTGTCCTTCTCAAGGAACAAATGGGCTCACCTTCCACACACCCCATAAGTGACTCTCTCCACCACATGGAACTTGATTGTCTAAGCATCTTGTCACAGAATGTTCTCTCTCTCTCTCTCTCTGTCTCTCTCTCTCTGTCTCTCTCTCTCTCTCTCTCTCTCTCTCTCTCTCTCTCTCTCTCTCTCTCTCTCTCTCTCTCTCTCTCTCTCTCTCTCTCTCTCTCTCTCTCTCTCTCTCTCTCTCTCTCTCTCTCTCTCTCTCTCTCTCTCTCTCTCTCTCTCTCTCTCTCTCTCTCTCTCTCTCTATCTCTCTCTCTCTCTCTCTCTCTCTCTCTCTCTCTCTCTGATAATTGTTTAGTTATCATTTCCTAAATACTGTAACAACTTAGTCCCAACTGTGCTTCATCTTCAAAGACATCCTTAAAATGTAATATTAGAGATTGTCTCCAAAATTAAAATGACATATAGGGAAAATATGCATCATTGTTTACAGAAACTCACCAAAGAACTGCACATGTCATGATGTGTTAGTTACTTACAGTATTTATCCACTTTTGCAGCTAATTACTCTGGAGTTAATCACTCTAATAGAATGTGTGTCACATTTTACTCTGAATTCTACTGTCAGGGACCAGGCATGGTCTTTACTAGTCACATACTATTGCCTAAGTAGAGTATAGGTAAATGTCAGGGCTTCCTGTCCTGTTGCCCATGCCTTGCCCTATTACCAGAATGATTTTGGTCTAGTGCTGAGCTGGGGATGTTTGATTCTATTACCCATCCTCAGGTCTTTACTCTTTCTTGGTACATCAGAGTTGCTCTTCAGTCCACAAGATTTTCTGATAAATAGTTAGCTGGAGACTATTCCTGTATCGGAAGTACTGGAGAGACCAGACCAGCATCTCTCAGAGAAAAGGCAGCAGAGGGTGTGGAGGGAAGGCAGCAGGAAGGCAATGGGGTGATGAGTACCTTTGTGGATGTGTCACGGGTTCTGTCACTACAATGCTCATAGTCTCAGCCACCTTTGTGTTCTTTATGTTTGCATTCTGAAAAATTTACTCATCCTGCCATACCTCCTCCAGGAAGCTTTCACCTGAAAGGTTTAATCTCATCTCAGATTATATAGAGATGTTGGTAAACCAACTAGAAAATACTAAGAAGCCTTTTCCAGCGGAAGACCAAAGAAAAGGGGGTTCTTTCTCTGATAAGATCAAATTTATTTTTTCTGACATTTGCTTGGTTCAAAAACAAATCTACTCTATGAAATCCATCAGAGAAGAGATACTGACCAAAGGCTCCTATGCTTCTATGCTTCAAAGCTTGTTTGATTCTAAGATCATTAATTTCCTCAGATACTCTACCAATAAAACCAGCAGTGGAACTGACCTCTAAAGTGTATGCTCCATGTTCTGATGTGCACCCAGCTCCCTGAGCTGCTGAAGCTTCTGGCATTGCAGCTGCTGCTTCAGCCATCTCAGATCTTTTCTCTTCCATTCACACCACACACAGAGCTCCAGCTGCTGTGAACCTACTGGGACTTCTGGCTTCTACCTTTGATCTGGACCATGTAGCTGAGATGAACAGTTTTAGAGGGACCAGAAATTCAAAATGCAAAGGATAGGTTTCAACCTGGGGTGTGTCCCATAACTTCTCATCCTTGTTCTAAGCACCAATGCTCATCTCTAGGAGGATTAAGAATTTTCTATATGTGCCATGAGTAATATCCATGATCTAGGCAGCTCTTGGCAGCACTAATGTCTGTCTATGGAAAAGAAGCAAGGGTCTCTGTGACCTTACAAGCTTCAGAGAGAGGAGCCTCAGAAAGCAAGACAGTTCAGCTCAGCACAATTCAGTAGCCAATTTTGGTTCAAACTTCAAGAGTCCAATTCCAAGCAGTTTCTTTTAGGTATATTGAAGCACTCCTGAAATTGATTAAAACTATTCTGATGATAATTAACTTAACCCCACCTTCACAACAAAGCATACATAAATCACCTTGAGAAACAAAGTAAGCTAAATAGAGATCAAATGTGACTACTTTTGATCTTTTTGTAAAATCCATAAAGATAACTTCTATAGATTGAGAAACACAAAAGTATTATAAGGGTCTAGGGGAAGATCCAAAAAGGCTCTAGTCACACAGATAGTGCAAAGGTCACCAGGTTAGTAAACATATCTGTTGCAAGTCCTCTGAGCAGATTACAGATATTGCAATCCTTCTCTTGAAAGATCAAGCCTTAAAATTTCAAGTTCCTCTTGTACTTATCTGTGACTTTGTGCCTCCTACCCTTCTTCAGTTCTGTTCCAACTTTGTCTCTTCCTGGACTGCTTCACTTCCTTCCTATGCTCAAAACTGTATTCAATTAAAAAAAACACCAGACTACATTCAGTCACAGACAGGGAGACCATGAGGAATTTGGATATTGGGAATGGAAAGAGGCTGTTGCAGCAAACAATGGCTGAGAGTTCATCCACTTTATCTCTAGTGGCTCACAGAGAATTTCAATCCATCATGGTAATGAAAATATAACAGAGTCCATGACAGAAAAAACAGTATGGTAGCAAAAACTCACTATAGTGGTTTGAATGAAAAATATCCCTAGTCTTGGACATTTGAATACTTGATCCCCAGTCAGTAGTGCTTTTAAGGGAGGATTAGGAAGTTTGACCACACAGATAGCCTTTCCTGTATTAGAATAACATTATAAAATACATTTTATAATAAAGCTTCATCAGCTTTTGTCATTGTGCAATATATTTGAAATCTAATTGGTTGTCACATTCTTCTATATTTTGATACATTAGCTCAAGATTAAACACATGTACTGCTATGATCATTGCAATGGGCAAACACTGTAGAGCATAAGCAACTCTACTAGTCACTCCCTCCAAGCATTTTATGTCAGATTATGTCGCGCGCCCAACGTCTCGCCAGCAGGAACGCAAGCGCGGACACCAGGATCCTTCTGCAGCAAAGCGTTTATTACATCTTGAAGAGGAGAGACCCAGGGCCCAGAAAGGCGCTGCTTATAAAACCCTAGCACGGCGCGTCCACACCTGATTGGTCGCTTACCCATGATCTCATTGGCACGCCCCGGGGTGGGCAAAGACTTGGCGCGAACACACTCTTGCACATGCGCACACAGCTAGTTTCCTGAAAGAAAGTCGGGCTGGCGCGGCGGAAGCCAGCGCCATCTTGTAATGGCGAATGCTATCCCGGCTTTCCACGTGGGGCGCAGCGGAAGCCAGCGCCATCTTGTGATGGCGAATGTTATTGCGGCTTTCCACAAGATTAGATATGTACAACTATTGCCATAGCAACCTTATTATATGACTGTTCATTACCATTATTCATCTCTAGGTTCACCACATTTGCCACACCAGCCAACTTAAATAACTTGCTTTACTACTTCTCTTAGAATTAGCTTTACAGTCCATGAGATAATGTATTTAACTGTCACAACTCCCACCAGTTGACTACATTAATTTCTAAGACACATAATCATATCCTAAAGATTTCTTACCCTGTCTATAGTTTTACATATTGGTACCTCTTCCAGACATTGCTACTTTCATGTAGTTATGAGGAAAAGTGTGAAACGTTTCAAGTCTGAAGATGCTTGTCTCCAACAATATGCTTATCATTCTGCTTCTGAGACCTAGGATGTCCCAGAACTGTCCTGAGCACCATTGTCCCTCAACACAGAATTGCTCCAACCTGCTGCTCTGCTTGATAACTTTGGGTTCTATATCTCCTTTAATTGTCCTGGTCAGATTTCTTTCTCTTGAACAGAACAGACCTAGGAGATAGTATCTTCTTTGTTCTTGAGTCTCCCATGCTCAGAACAGTGTATGCCATTAGCTCAATATGAATTGTTTGAAAAGTTGTATTATTTGAATGAGTGAAAAATCATGAATAATGAGGCTACAGAAAGACTGAAGAACAGATATTTTAATAACTTGGAACTTTTTTGAATATCTTCTCTCTCCAGAGTACTTAATACTTGTCATAAAGATTCAGATGGCTGGGTGGCTAATGAAGAAAGCTGCCCACTAAGTTATGCTTGCCACTTCTTTTCATCCACCCTTACCTACTTTCCAACTACAAAGTAAAGTATGAAAAAACTCAGTTTAGTTAGGCACCACTGGAATCTGGATCCCTCACCTTGGCATTTCTCTTTCCTCTATTCCCAGGAACTATTCCTAATTGATGGGTTCACAGCCTCAACCCTGAAACAGAAAAAAAAAAAAGGCAATTCTTAAATAGGTGCCATCACATGCCATGGTTTTCATTTTACTTCACACAGCATCTAAACTTCCCCTAAGATGTCCTGAAGTAAAACCAGGACAAATCACAGCTATCACTAGGGTCTCTCAAAGTCCCCGCCCCAATATCCTGCCTGGTTAACACCTACAGCCTCTTTTTACTGAGCTTCACTTCTGGGAAATAGAGGGTGTGCCATATCTGCAACCCTGAAGAATGCTTCTGCCTCAGCAACCCTGGGTACCACAGAAGCAGGGTTGGATGACCTAGTAAAACAAACAGATGATATTTCCCTCATTCCATGATCTCAACATCTGGGCTGAGAAGTCCCAATGGGGAATCATGATGATTGTAGTCATGGGGAATCCTTTAAAGAATTGGTTTAACCTAAAGCATAGACCACATATTGTTGTTAAACCCTATGCATCAGTAAATGGATGGTTTCCAGTCCTCACCATGGTCTGATCTTTGAAACATTATCTTGGGTCTCATTTTTAAAAGTCTCTTACTCAGCAAGATCTTCTTTTGTTTTCCCAGGCACTCTATTCTTGTGCTGTTTGCTCCTGATTATATCTGTCAAATGTCATTGCATTTTTTCAGTTGTCCTATTTACTTTCTCTCTCAACCACTCTGCAGTTGCCAACCCCACAATGAATGAACCTGAGTCAAGTTGAGACCTCCTAGAGATAAGACCTTTCCAAAAGTGTATCCCCTAAGCACTGAGAATTAACGAGTGACATGCTTACCTTGGATCTGAATAGATGGCCCATTCCTCTAGTGTGTCAACTCCTCTCCACTTATTCAGTGAAAATAATGTATTAAGATAACAATGTAAATAAAATAATTTTAGTGAGAAATTGAAGGAAGATGGAATAAGGATTGAAGCCAAAAGATGTTGGCAAAGTCATCTGCCTCCCAGAGGCTTCCTTTTTCCTTCTTCCCCATACACTACAGGTGAGCAGCACACAGACATTCTTATCCTTCCACACCTAAATTCCTCTCCTCTACTTTGTAAACTTCTAAGATGCTCCTATCCTTTGAAGATTTCTTCTCTGATGTCCAAGAATTCATCATGTGCTCCCTTAACCCTTCCAGTAACATCCCAGTTTCCACTTCTAAATAACTTTGTAGCGTCTTCCTGTGGTCATTATGAAACCACTTTTCATAAACCACTTCTCACTTGTCCTCTGGGACCTGGAATCATAGAACTTGCTGTTCTGAACTGATACTGCAGAAAGCAGGAAATCATTTAGAGTCTCTTAAATGCCCATGGTTCAGTACACTAATATGAAAAGTGAGTGTTTTTGTTTTACTCTGTCTTCTGCCCCTTTGCTGTGTTGACTGAAGCATAGTATCTCATAGTGCACAAAGGTCATCTGTTATTTTCTGCTGTGAAGCTTTAGCCAGAATTCCAACATCAGAATAAAAGTCTAGTCTAAGCTTCTCTTACACGCTGCATCCACCTAGAACTTTCTCAAATAATGCAACAAAGATATGGATACTTTCAAATAGCACAATTCATCACAAACATAAGAATCTATATAAGGACCTTACAGTACATATATGCAAACTGATATTAAAAGTAGGTGGCTTTTCAAGTGCCCCTTCCCCTGTTCTTTCAAAATGTCACAGCTACTTGTTATAGGATACAACTGTTATGAGGATGGGAGGGACTGAGCTAAGGAACTAAATTGTAAGGAGAAGGAGATTATCTTTGTGTTGTTGACTCATTCTAGAATACCAGGAAGAATATTGAAAATGCACTCCAAAGACCTGGCTTCAAAGATCCTGTACTGTTCCTTCCTGTAGTACCAATTAGAATGACTAAAGCATACAGTTCTGCCAAGACTCATCCAGCTAGACAAGTCTCTGTATTTCCTCGATGTGTTGAAACCATATAGAGCAAAGCTTCCACAGGATGAGACTCCTGGGATTGGGACCTTTGTACCCTAGTAAGGAGTGAGCAGATAGTGATATGGGCTGTCATTACAGGATGGATGCTCTACATGGGTCATCACAGGATGGATGCTATGTAGATCACATGACTCATGAAGAAAAGGAAGTACGGAACAGAACAGTTCACCAAGAAGTGAGATTAATGATCTCCATCTTCAGGTGTCTCAGGAAGCTTCCAGATAGACAATCTAGAAGAGGGCTGGAGGAAAGTCCTTTAGGAGACCTTATGTTGTGTAAAGAGAGGTGAGACTATGTACTGAAAGTCACTGGGAAGTATATTTTGGTCTGTAAAACTTGCTCAAATGTGTGACATATGTACTTGTTCAATTGTTGCCATCTCCTGATTTCTATTACCCATGGCTGCAACCCATAGACAAAATGGCTGTATTCTGGCTACTATTATGACAAAACTTGCTTCTGATGATCATAGATATGAGGCAACAAAAGACATTTTGTGGAAAATCTCAGATTCAATATCTTTTTTCTTTTTACATACCCTATAGCATTTAGAATTTCTTTAGGAGCTCAATATCTTCGTGTAATTAACTGTTCTGTAGTTGTCAATCTTTCAAAAAAATAGATCAATGAATAAACTGTGTACAATGTTAACCACTGTATCTCTATTGCTGGTTCAGATGACTGGCCTGCAGTTATTGCTAAGAAAAGAAAAAGCAGTATTATAGAATAGAAGAAGCTGACTGACTCTAAGAACTAATGTATAATGTCCTGTTGGATACATTTCACAGATCTCCAACAGCAAACGTGGCTACTCTGGTTATGAGAGAGAAAACCACAAACAAGGTCTTTCTGAAGGCCAAAAAAAAGATAAGGGCATTATTTAAACCACACATGATTAAACATCTACTTTTTCCTCTAATGTGAATGAATGCCACTTCTTTAGCATTTAGAGCTTCAGCCGGCCTCATTGATCTAACTAAAAATGATGAAGATTTTCATAACCTTAAAATCTTGATGAAGAAAAAATAATGAAGAAAGATTGAAAGTGATGAAGATTGCCAGTTGTATTTTTAAATAGCTTCTGCTTTTTGACACTATCCAGTTGATATAAACTTCAACTCCCCAAATGATATAACTCAAGTTCAATTCCTAAAACACTCATTTCTTTAAAAAATGATTTTTAAATTGTATAGGAGTTTTGCTTGTGTGCTTGCATGAAGATCACTTCAAGCCTAGTACCTCTGGAGGTAAGCAGAAGGCACTGGATCTCCTAGAACTAAAAACAAGACATGTGTGAGCCAACATGTGAGCACTGAGAAACAATGCTAGGCCAATTGCTCTGAACTACTGAGCCATTTCTCCAGTCCCTCACCAATCATGTCTTAATGTTCCCAGCAAGTCAACTCCCTCCATCATGACAAGCCAATCGGCATGACTTTTGTTTTGCTATCTGGTGTTCCTGATGCTCTTTGGGTGGAGAATACTAACTGTGTTCAATAGCAGTCTATTAATGATCATTTGAAACAGAAAGAATTTCATTGAGGACAGGTCCTACTGATAGAAGTTAGGAAGGAGAAGGCATGTAGGGAAAGTTTCGGAGATTTCTGGGCAAGAGAGATGTGATACCTCTAATGGAAGTCTCAAACTAAGAGAAACCATAAACCTTTGAGAATGTCTAGAAATCTAAAATTTAGGACCTTCTAAAAGAATTCACCTTCATTAGTCTAGCTTCTTTACTGTCTATCTCATATTCTCTTGGCTGCCACAGTGAACAAAACATGATAAAGTGATTTTTTAACATGTTGTGTCCTTCTTCAGCTTCATATATAGAATATGTTAGTTTGCTTTTCTGATGCAGTACTAAAACACTATAAAATTTATTTTGTCTTATTGTTCCAGAGGAATCAGATGTCACAAAGGCAGAGTTTGCATAGTAGCGAGCGACAGTCATGGTGGCACAAACAGAAAGTTAAGGAAAAAGCGAAGAACAGAGAGCAAATTAGAAGTAGGCTATGCTTTTCACTTTCAAAGTCCACTCAGTGATATGTGTCTTCTAGCAAGCCTGTACCACCTAAACATCTTCCAAACAATGCCACCAACTAGGGACCAAGTGTTCAAATTCCTGGACCACAGAGATGTCTCATCAAACCACCACAATGGGTAATCAATAATCTCATCTAGTATAGTAATAATCAATAGGATGCTAAACTATTAGAAGGAAACGGACACTTCAGCATTTTTAATGATTTAGGCTTTGAAAATATCCTTGGAGCAAGAAAGCCCTGAAGTCAGAAGAAAGTCAGAAAGGAGAGTAGCTCAATTCTCCTACCTTCCATTAAGACCACAATGAGGGTCACTTAATTCTCTCACGTTCCATTAAGGCCACATTAGTTAAGACCAAAAGTTCCTCTGTGCCTCCAGTAAAAGGAAGTATGGAATCCTCATATTTTAAACAGAACGAAGTACATCATTATAGGATAATGGATTTTGTTTCTAAAACTCAGAAACTCAAAATATAAAGAGAACAAGTATACATATGCTAAAAATGTTTTAATTACAAATTATCACTTAAATGGATGCAACTGGAAATTATTATCTTAGGTGAACTAAAGTCCCAGAAAGACAAATATGTTTTCTCATTTTAATAGATTCCAGATTTTACATATATACATAAATTGTGTGTATATGCCAGTAGAAGTAAATCTGTATGGAAACAATGTTGCCTAAAAGAAGGGGGGAAAGAACAAAAAGAGATATAACTGGAATTTCTAGACCCACTAGCAGTTAAATAATGATATGGAGACTTACTAATTTTTAGCATAGCTTAGGCATTTAGCTTGTGCTACCTCCCAGCTAGCTCATCTAGCTTAATCCTATTATCGTAGCCCCAGACTTGCCACATGGCTAGCTAGCTCCTCACTTCTCTCTCTAAGTCCCTGTATATCCAACCACATCCCTGTCCTGCTAGTGATTCCCCTAGCCTCTGATTTCTCTCCTACCATCCCTGTCTCTACCAAGAAGTTCCACCTTCCAAAACCAACCAGAAAATGCCTTAGGCAGGTAAGGAAGAACAGAGACACACCTTCACACAGTGTGCTCCATCAGGCGGGAAGAAGTATATCATTACGTAATATACTTATGTGAAAATTCCCCTTCAAAACCAATGTACAATGAATAGATCCAAATTTTAAACCTATCATTTAATTTAACTATAACCAGTGTTCTGCTATAATTATGATGGTAATATGGGAAACAAATAGCAAAATAGTTATGATAGTAGATGTATTCGAAGACAAATTCATCTCTAACCCAGTAGAAATAGAAGATTCACATTTCACAAAAATCATCCAAAAAGATAGGCAGCACTCATTACCACCACTCATAGAATGCTAGCTACTGGGCAAAGCAGTCTCCATTGTCATCAGCTTGGTGCAAGCCTATAAGACTGCATCACAAGCTGCCTGTTGATTGTTGATGTTCCTTCAGAGAAAGGAGGAGCAGGAAGGGTCCTTGGACCCTCATCTGAAGTTCCAGGTGTTTCTATCACCCATTTTCATTCAATTCTGCCCTAACTACACAAAACCTGGGTGTCTTGGGAGGTGCTAAGGTATAAGCTGGGGTAGCTAATTGGGAGAAACTCCATCTAGGTGGATCTGGAGAAGACAAGACTACAGTGCATTTGCCTTTCACACTCCTGTAGGCAACTCCTCATCCATACTTTATAAACTTTAGAAGTTCCCAGGATAATTTCATTAATCCTGATGTTCTCTATACGCCTCTAACATCAACCTAGTCATTAGCAGCATATTAAAAAGTCATTACCACTCATCAATCATGCTCCGAAATAAGGTTATCATCTTATACAATGCCTAAGAGTCCACAGAAAGGTAAATATGAAGAAAATCTTTTACCACATTACATTGGAGTATGGTACTATTAGTAATATAGGGCCTTCACAACATTGCTTCTCATCCATATCCTACCTGAATGTTAGTTCTGCCTCCCACAGGATTTCAATCCATTAGCTAATGGCATTTCGACTTCAAGGGCTGAGCGATCTGAGGGCTCAACACCCTTTAGAATCAGAAGCAAATTACATCTGACATTTGCATCCCATTAAAAACTCACGCAGTACCATACATAGGTTTGTTTCTCTGTGTTTGCAGTTAGATTTGAAAAGGTCAAGGGCAGAAAATTTATTCTATGTTATTTCATATTCACAGTGCCCACAAAAATACAAAGAACAGACAGGTTAAGGTTAAAGCATATGGGATGAGTGAATGAAAGAAGAAATGGCAGATCAAAGGTACATCCTGGAAGAAATGACAGAGATTGTTTAATTCTTCCTTGCCAGGAATCTTGGAAACATGAGGAAGATGCTGGGAGTATTGGGTGCTGTCACCTCTGTTGTGAAAGCAGCAACATGCTTGGTCTGTGCATCACAGACTTGCCAAGGATAAAAGGCCTTCTGCCCTGGACCATTCACCCACCACCTCTTCAGCAGAACCTTCTTCTCCTGCCTTTGCTGTATCTGGTGAGCACCTAACTAGGGACAGGGCCTCAGCTAAGAAGGTGTAGAGATGACAAGCTGGACTTCACTGGGGTGAAAGAAACAGAGGTATCTAGCATGGAGGCAGCAAGAAGTGGACATGCCAGAGGCCAATAGACAGGGAGAAGAACACAGACAGGAACCTCTGTGGGTATATCAGGGTATTTGACACCCCTGAGTCCTGGCTCTCAGGACTGAGTCCTGCTGAGAGGTCTGCATCAGCCCAGAGGATTTTCCAAGAGTCATTTTCCCAATGCCTGTATTTGCTACAGTTTAGCAGAAAGCTAAGTATCACCATCCCTTTCTTCAAGCAGGGAAAATGGAAGACAATATCTTGCAGGTCATAGAGATCAGTTATCCTTTGTCTTTTAAGCTTATTGTTCTGAGTGCATTTACTAGGGATCCATGCTAATCTATCTGATAGTCTTGAGAATGCTGTGTTCAGATTTATCTGTGCCTCCATCTCCATGTTCCTGTTTATTTCATGGAGATCTTGGCTTTGATAGCAGATAGGTAATGCAAGGCACGTGTTTGACAAACTAAGTCAGTAGACATTCACCGGAAGCTTCTTCCTATAATGCTCCTATCCTACTCTTCTAGGTCAAGTTCCTGCCAAGATGTCCTGCCAGCAGAGCCAGAAGCAGTGCCAGCCTCCTCCCAAGTGCCCCTCCCCAAAGTGCTCCCCAAAGTGTCCCCCAAAGAGCACAGCACAGTGTCTGCCTGCAGCCTCTTCCTGCTGTGCTACAAGCTCTGGGGGCTGCAGTGTCCCCAGCTCTGAGGGAGGCTGCTGCCTGAGCCACCACAGGCGCAGGTCCCACAGATGCAGGCGCAGGAGCTCCAGTTCCTGTGACCGTGGCAGTGGTCAGCAGTCTGGGGGGTCGGGCTGTGGCCACAGCTCTGGGGGCTGCTGCTGAACTGGACAGTGCAGCTGGGGATGAAACACTCTCAAAAACAAGTCTACAACCTTCCCCCATGTTCACTCCTCTTTCTCGTTTCTCCGTCTTCTTTAAGTGTTGAAATGTTTCCCAAGAGAGCTCCGATTTCTCCTGGCTCTTCCCGTTCTCCTCATGCCCACAGAGCATATGTCTTGTTATCTTGAGAGTTTTTCATAACTGCCTGGGTGGTGATCATCCTGTACTTGACCCTGTGAAAAGTAAAGAACTTGTTTCTCAACAGCACTGTGTCTCTAGTGTCTTGCTCTGTTCCTCTAGCCAGCACTCTTTAACATGTAGAGTAGATGCTATCTACACAGAAGAGCAGCATGATGGGGCTATGGGTGGCAGGGGGTTATTGCTTCAGGAAGAGGAGAAGCCACTGGTTTTGATGCCTGTAGGAGACTTGACCACCCCGTAACATGTGTGATGTGTGGTAAGTGCTCTGACTGGTACCCAGATTATATTATAAGGCAAAGACTAATATTAGAAGAGGTGGTTCCTTGATTCCAAAAAAAAAAAAAAAAAAAAAAAACAGGAAATGGGGAGTCAAAACTAGAAGACACTTAGCTAAGAGTAAGGAAGTAAAGGAAGGCTACGGCAAAGCTGTAAATGGTTTCTCCAAAAATACCTGAGGACACCACTGAGAGATAATTCTGGAGTGGTTATGAACACCAGGGGAGAGCAGAGCTAAGTTTTGTCTTTTTTTTTTAAAAAAAAAAAAAGGTAAACTTGTGGAAAGAAAATTTGGGGGAAAAAAGACCCTAATTTTATAAATGAATGCTAACTTTAGATAAAATATTTACTTAGCATTTGGAATAAATAAAAGTTAGAAAAGCTAAAGAAAAAGCAAGAGTTATCCTGATTCTTTGACATAATTTTTCAATTTTTCTATGAAACAATACTTTGCCATCATGGCTTGTCATAATTCACCAAAACTTACAGCAGCAAGCCTACAATCATTGTGCTCTTTTGGCTTCTTTCAAGCCAAGAAAAAGAATCTTTTCTAAATTACTAATCAGTGTAAGGTGATTCACTAGGACCCCACCAGGGAAGGAGAGTGCTATTTTAGACTTTACATCGAAACACAGTCACCTGATCACGTCACTTCATCTCATACCTAAACCATCGGTTTTGTTGTGAACTCAAAGTGGCGTTCTATACTGACTGGAAATGGTTGACATGATGATAAAGGAATATGATAATCCAAATCCCAGGGTGTGCCTTAAAATAAATCTAAGAAAGCAAAAATATATCTTAGAAATCCTCGTCAAAGAATGGAAAAGAGTGGGGCTAGTGAAGCCGTACCCATAGCAACTGTTCACACTACTGCGAGGTAGAATCGTTCATTGTGTCAAGTTCTGCACTGGATTCTAACTCTAATCCGTAACAATATACTTAATTTTTAGAAGACAAAAACTACTTATTTATAATAAGTGAATAAACTAAGTTGTAATGCTGACTTGTTATGACTAAGATCCCATTAGTTGTACCTGGGTGTCTAGCTTCAGCCAGTTGCCCTTGTATGGAGATGGGTCCGACACCTCTATTTCTGACAAGTACTATTGACCAACACAGAGATTTTTACCTGGTCCACCATCCCCAACCATAGCAAGTAACAGTATTGGGATTTGTCACTCCTTAAGCTTACTGTCATCGAAAGGCTTTCACCTAAGGCATGAAGATGTCTCACTTATGTGACTTAAATTGTTCACCATATTGGATCCTAGCTACTTGGGTGCTCATCTGCCTCACTGTTCTTTCAGTCCCTCAAGAAAAGAACTTGCATTTTGTTCATTTGTGAGTCCTCTTCTCTCAGGAGAGCAAGTGTTTCAAAAGGCAAGATCAGTGGCAATAGTAAATGCATAAGTGAACTAATTAAATAAAGAATTAGGACACCTACGCTGCAGCACACACGAAGGACTGCCACTGGCACCAGAAGAAAACTTTCTAAGCCTCTTCTCAAATCCCTTGGCACCTGTCAGAGAGAAGCAAAGAACTTGGGGCTGGAAGGAAGGAAATGAAAAAGCTTCCCCTCACCAGTAATCTTCAACCTCACCCTGCCCATTCCCCCAACCCACCATCTGGCAGTGAGCTTGGGTCCTGAGAGAGAATTGCTTTGAACCCACAAAAAAACAACGCACGGATACACCCCAAGTCAGCCCAAGGGTCTCTTATCATTTAAGCTGGTACATTTTTGCCTGGCTACTTTATTCAGCAAACCACTATGCAGAAGCCTTGGTGCAGAGCCACCTAGCGGCCACTTGAGGCCAGTGTTCCTCAGTTCTCTGGAAAAGGCTCCTGCGAAGACCTAGACTTTCCACTGGGTATGGGAGTGAAAATTAGTGGAACAAGTTTTTGGGGGGTTTTTCGTTTGTTCTGTTTTTAGGGAAATGTACATACAAGCTGAGTAAAGTATTTATAGCATATAGTCACAATATTATGACTAGATGGCATAAGTGGTACATTATTACTTAACAAGGACCAAACTCTCCTAACACATTAAGGAACACAAGATAAAGTTTTACAAAACTGTTAAAAGACAAAGACAATACACAAAAGAACTATAAATGGAAAAAAACAAAAACCTAGGCTGCTATAAGGTGGGAGAGAAGCTCCAGCCGGGGAGGGGGAAGGGGAGGGAGCATGCCAGGAAAGATTCACGTTTTGCTTCCAGGTTGTCACTGGAAGCAGACATAAACAGAGAGACTTTAGGCTCAACATTAACAAAAACAATGGTTTTCGCCTACACTTAGCTCTTAGTCGTGTAGAGTAATGGATACTGAAGTGTGTGTAGGTTGGTGTGCTCATGGCAGTGGTGGCAGAGTCCAAAAACATTAACAGGTCGTTCCATTTGGCGAACTAATAACTCCTGGAGGAGGAGGAGGAGGAGGAGGAGGAGGAGGAGGAGGAGGAGGAGGAGGAGGAGGAGGAGGAGGAGGAGGATGAGGAGGAGGAGGATGAGATTATTATTATTATTATTATTATTATTATTTTAAATGTATGTGTCACTTTTTAGACTTATAGAAATTAAAACTTGCCTAGATACCTGCCTGCCCAATACTATCCAAAAAATAGTCCAGGAAAAGGGGAAGAGGGCGGAGAAACAGGGGCAGGGGAGAGGGAGTAAAGGGAAAAGAGTCGATGGAAGCAAAAGAGAGCGGGAGGGATAAGAAAGAGAGGGTAAGGACAAAAGCAAAACAGAGAAAGAAGGTGGTGGGAGAGCTGAGGGAAGCCATAGTGGAAGGACGAGAAAGGGAGGGGGAGGAAAAAAGGAAAAAGGGGAAAAGAAAACGGAAAGGAATGGAAGGAGAAAGGGGACAGAAGGTTGGAGCTCGAAGGGAAGCTCCACAGGGAACCGAGGGGAGGGAGAGGAAGGGAGGGAGGGTCCCAGGAAGGACTGGCATTTTGCTTCAGGTTGTCTCAGGAGGCAGACCGAAGCAGAAAGATGACTATGAAGTTTCTGTAGGCTTTAGAAGAATTTTATTGGTTGGCATGGCCAATTTAGCATCTCTTCTGAGCAACCCGAGAGAGCTGAGGGAACTCTGAGGAACCCTTCGGTGAGGAGCCCCTTTGGTGCGGAACCCCTTTAGTAATCAGTAATATCCTAGGAATCTAACATCCTTGCATGTACGCTTACCCTGTTAGAAATTTTATCAAGGAAGTCGGGGCTCCTATCTTCTGTCTACTTGCCAATACCATTTTAAATTAAATTAAACTAAATGAGGAATAAAAAAATTCAAGCCTGTCTTCATTTTAAACTTGGGGACCACTTCATCAACTGTTACTCTTAAAAGGTCCAAAATGGGGGTTGGGGATTTAGCTCAGTGGTAGAGCGCTTGCCTAGCAAGCACAAGGCCCTGGGTTCGGTCCCCAGCTCCAAAAATAAAAGGTCCAAAATGACTACCAAGACTTTAGGAAACCACAGTTGTTCCCTGAACTATGTTTTTCGCTAAGTTCAGGACCACTTTCCTCATGTGGACTGTCCCCACGCTTGGCTTGGGAGTTACTCAACATCTTTGTATCACTTCGCTCTTCATCATAGCAGTGTTAACAGGAAGTGACAACGTGCACCTGTGTAGTCACACGTTTCTTGTCTGTACAACTCAGCAATAGGTGGAATCCAAAAATAACTCTCATAGTTATGTTGCGTATCCTAGAGTGGGCGGGATCTTCCGTGAAGCAAGAAGTTAATTGAAATTAGACACCTAGCTAGCATTAAGTGTGAGCTAATGTCTCCTCCCCCTGACATCCCTAGGGCAGTCTGTGGAGGGCAGTGTGAGGCAGGGAAGCTGGGATCAAACTGGGCCGGGCTACTTCCTTTATTATTATAATTACTGTCTGCCTGCCTACCTGCCTAAATGAAAGGGTTGGAAATAAGAAAAAGGGATAATGAGCTAAACCTCATTAAAAATAACTACAGAACAAAGAATGGTCAAGAGGAGAAATTAGACCTTGTTGAGTGTGCCTTTTCTGTTAGTTATATGCATAAACTAAAATAAAATTGTTAAACTCCGTAAAGGACAACACCAAACTAAAACAGCTGGATTTAGCCAGTGTTATATCAAGTTGATACAGAGGAAATAAAAATTATCTCTAGCAATTTTAAACTGCTTGTACTGTACATCTTTTTTTAAAGGACCAAATAAGTCTCAAGAAATGTATAAAGTATCACATGATCTTATCAGTAATAACTATCATTATCATTTAGAACACAGCTTTACTGTAGAGTAAATTTAAAAATACCAAATTTTTCAAAATAGTAGGATATATAAGAAGAGAACCGAAGGAGTTAATTACATGTTCTGAAACACTAAATTTAAATTTGAAATATTATAAATTAATATTGTAATTAATAATTTTTTCTCTAAAATATAATTATAGTTGTTCGCCGAAAAGATCTGGCAATACTTCTTTTTTAAAAAATAGTTCATTTCGCATCCATGGTGACTACATTGAGGTCTCCAAATGTTATTTTCCACTAAAGAAAAGTAGGGATTCTTGGGGCGATGCTTGTCTAGTTGAGGCTAGTAGTGCACAAGATGAAGGACCGTGCTGTCTCAGAAAGCAGGGATGCTGTGGGAGCCTACTGAGGTTCTGGCAAAGCCACACAGGAGACCATGTTAAAGGACTCTCACTGGACAAAAAAAATAAGACAAATATTCCATACCTAATCACTGCACATCAAAACAGAGGCCTGAGAATAGTAATGATCATTTAAAGTTACCTTTAGAAATTGACAATGTGTCAACTAGTTGCCCCCAAAATTGGACACAGCAAAAACTTAATAGATGTTACTATGTTTTCTGTGTAATTTGAAGTTAGGGCTATGAAATAGTTGGAGGGAAAGTTCCAGGTAATAGGTGAGAAATGTGTGGCAGAAAAGCTCCATGTATTAATCCGTAATGAATTAATGAATGTAATGAAATAACTTCTCAAACAGTAATCAGTGAGAAGCACGTATACTATTAAGTGAAAGGTTTCTAGGCAGCTTTAATGAATAAATGACGGGTACTGCCAACATCCAAGTCTACAGATTGGTCTAAGGTAACATCACTCAAGTGGGGCAGGGCACATCAGACTGTGTGAGTCTCTGTGTAGTTCAATAGCAAGCATGTACAATCACACCAGAGTCTTGCTTGCCAGAAATGTATTTGAATCCAAATATAACTTAAGCTTCTATATATAATTACCAGTTTTCAAGAATTAGTGGGGAATGTAGGGACACCACAAGAAAAAGAAATGGCACCAAAACGGATTAATTAGCCTAACTCAAAATGTGCATGATTCCTTAAGTCAAGTAAGCTCTTCTATACAGAGTAAATGATGTGGGAGAAAATCATCTGAAGACACTATTAGAGGCATGGCAAACCAATGTGTGGCTCAATTTGCACCGAGAATCAAACAATCCAACTCTTAAACCACACTTTTAAGATTATTGCAAAAACCTGAGCACAAATTATTTTGTGTTCTGCCAGGAATAGCAATGACGAGCAAGTTATTCAAAATGTCTCATGTTAGAGACATTGGATGAGTATTAGGTGGCAAAAGATGTCCCTCTGGACTTAGTTTTAAAATAGTCAAAGGGGAAAATCATTGTAGAGGTCCAGAGGGTAGAAAAAATGCAGAGTAATTGGGGGCTCATTATCCTGTTCTCTTTCTTTGTTCAGATGTGAAGCTTTTCGCTGAATTAATTAATTAGCTGATTAACTAGAAGTGATTACCACATTAAGTTAGCCCGGGAAAGCTCTTCTTAAAGTGCCAGGATCTGTACAGAGAAGGGACAACTTTTCTCACAGGCAGACCGAGAGCAGGTGGTGCCAAGATGGTTCAGAGCATAGCAGGAGGGTCAAAGGTGAATGTCAGGCTAAGCATAGGGCCCAGCATGCCAAGCAGCCAAGCCTCCCACATGGTATGAGTTTGCCTAATTCCCAGTGCAGCGTTCCACCTCTGCGGGTTCACCTGAGGCTCATCCTTCTGCTCTCTGCACAGTCTGCCACCCCTGCCTAAATTACAGCCTGGACCCTGTCACTCTCTATGTTTTTACCATTGTGTTTTCTTCAGTGTTCGTGGTTCACTTATTGGCAGTCTGATTCTATTTATCTTCTGTCTCTATCCCTAGCAGAAATCGACAGGAAATTTGTCCCTTTTTTTTTTTTTTTTTTGAGTCTTCAGCCCCTTCCATAGTGCTACACAGAGCTAACAAACTTCACAAATATCTGTTGAATGAATAAATGATGTGCATCACAATGTAACTAATTACAGTAAAGAATTGGAGGCAAGATAATGCCCAATAATAAGGAGGTGGTTAAAAAAACAACAGATGGCCATGAAATAAAAAACTATTTAGGCATGCAAAGCATGCTATGTGTTTACTGTAACAAAAAGATAGTTTTACACTATTGAGAGAAAATTGGGGGCAGGGGGACTCAATCACAGCCTTTAAACAAAAAAGGTCAGCATAAAGATGAATACAGTGATATATAATCAAGCCAGTGAAAAACAGCATTGCAGCCTGAATAGGTTTATTTAACAAGTGCAGCATAAAGAACAATGTGGAGAAGCACACATCAGCCATAAGATAGTTGTTATACTGATGTAAGTTATCTTTTGCTTATTTGTAATTGCTCTTGTCCACAACTGATAAAGTGAGAAAGTAAAATGGAAAACTTACTTTAGCATCAAAACCACATATGTTTTCTTGAAATTTTTTTTTCAAAATGAAATGAGCCATTGGACCAATGGAGCTAATGCCCCATCTCTGATCCATTCAACGTTAACCAGGTCATGGCAGAGGGAGTAAAACTGGGCAGATTACAGGGTTTGTAATAACCCCACCAAAAACTAGAGGGGTAGGAAATTTGGGACTACGAATCTCCAAAATAATTTCAAAACATATTTGGAAACTAAAGAAGTAATGTTTTTAATCGTCTCTGGTCTTCTATTGCTTGTAACTTAGTTATGGAATGGATATAATGCCAAAAATGAGTGCAGGTATTTTCCCAATGTTTCTGGACTGGGTGGAGTAGAGGGTTAATGTGCTACTTTGTATTTGAAATGCACCACACCTTGATGTAATTTTCTGATGAGTATAAAGCACAAAGCAAGGATTAAATTGCATAGTCTGAGCTGTCAACAATCAGTCAACAGCTCTGTTGAGTAATTTCCATATACAAGCCATGGTGCCAAAATGGTAAAGAAACATCAAGATGTATACAGTCCCTGTCCCCAGGAAGGTTACTGTCTAGTGGTAGCATAGAAGATAGAGTATGTAGCAAAGCAGAAGGGTCCAGAAGCTTCTAGGGCCTTGGCTTTCTTTTTCTTTTTCATATCAGTATCATTGCTTCCTTCACAGTAGCCTCAACTGCTCATTGCCCACCCCACCCCACAAGACAACAGAAATAATCTACCCTGGTTTCCCTTAGTAGTAAAGTCAGGTTAGGACTTCCAAAGAGCCACCTTCTGGTTTTGACAGAATTGCTTAATGTAAAGTTTTTACATGTATAGTCATCTCAGATGTTGGGGACGGGGAGTGTTTAAAATGTACCTAAAGGAATATCTACACCTTCACAAAAGTGAGGAAATGACTCACATCCCAGTTGAAGGGAGAAATAAAAGCAGAGCCAAAACGGGAACGCTCTGTGGCTTTCTGGAAGTAGAGACTGTCATTTCCTAGAAATTTGAGGTCCAAGATTGTGAAGATCAGAATATAAATTTGAAACTAATGAGGTGGGCATCCTTACTGTGTAAAATATGGGTCAGAAAGCAAGTGAGATGGTTTAACCACTGAAGGTGCCTGCCAGCAGAGCTGATGTCATGGCTTCTGCCCCTGAGTACACAAGGTGATAAAAGAAAATAGAGTCTTGTTTGTCACTGAACTATTGACTTACTTCCATATCTCTAACACACTTCTTCCACAGTGACAAAATACCTAAATCTTAGCAGATTCCTTGGCCACTCATTTAGGTAAGTGTGATCACGTGACTCACTCCTGGGCAATGTGGACATACCTCTCCTCTAAGACATTTTTAAAGAACAGACCCACATCCGTTGTCCCTTTCCTTCTTCATCCCTTTCTTTTCCTGGCTTGGACTGTATGTACACTATTGGTGTGAAATTGTCATTCTGAACTCCACTTCCTCCCTTAGGGTGTCTAGGTGAAGACGGTGTTCAGTGAAACAGCTCTCTTAGATGATATTCTGTGAAGCAGCTTGTTCTCTTTATTCAGGGTGAACAAGAGCTATACGAACCTTGGGGAGTGAGAAGGGTTTTCAGGGCGAGAACACATTATTGGCTGCAGTAGATAAGGTGGGAATAATGCACTGCTTACATGAAGAGGAATTCCAGGTGCTTGCTGGGCAAGTTCTTATCTGGAGAGAGGAAGTTGAACCTAATTTGGCCATGGACTCTGTGACTTTCCAGAAGTAGAGGATGTTGGGGGTCATTCATGCTGTCCACACCATGTCAGGCAGAGAAGAGAAAAAATGAGTCTGTTTTACATTAAGCTCAAGATCTGTCTGGACTTGGTGGACTGCGACCTTAATACTGGGTCTCCTAACAGAAAATCTACACAGAGATGAAAAAACTAGCATCCTGGATTCAAGGGTCATCTATCTATGAGATATTTCACGCTATAGATCACCAAGACTGGCTCAGCTGCTCTAGTTGGAAAGGCAGTATCTGCTTCCTGCCTCACTGACCCCAAACTTCATGCTCTTAAAGGAGAGTGGCTTTTCCAAACAGAGAACTTATCGTTAGTTAATGATATGAGGCTTATTTTCCCAGCTACAGCTAACAGGCTGTCAAAAACAAATATTACTGAACAGGAACTGATATGAAAAGCTAGATGAACCAGTCTCAGATTGCTACAGAGTCTAATATTGTAAATTACTTTTATACATGCAAACTGTAATACTATCATATGTCCTTTATTTGTAGCCAAAGCTAATCTTTCTCTGCACCCCTCGTTCTTTTCTGCAAATACAATTTAATATAGCTTTTCTTAGGACTGTTTGGTTCTTCTCAATCTCTCTCTATTTTATGACTTAAATTCTTATTTACTGAATTTGGTTGTATTTTAACCATACCTCTTTCAAAACTCTTTATAGGTTAGAAAATATTTGGGTTCAACAAAAGAGAGAGGAAGCAGAGGAATGTTCCATATACTCTGTACTGAAGCACATTTATAGTTCCCTCATTATCAATACCCACAATAGTACATTTGGTATAGTTGATGAGTTTATAATGACATAACACAGTCATCTAGAAACTATTACATTCATAAAAAAATATCTTATAATATTTATCCAATAGGTCGTTTATCAGAAAATTTTTGGTAGCCTCACCCTATCTTTTATAGCATTAATTGTCTTGGAAGTTGAATTCATAGTTAAAAAATTGCAAACATACTTTAAAACCCATTCCACACAGGTGCATCCTAGTGAGACTTCATTCGCAGCCAGTGAACAGGGTTTGTGTTGAAAAGCAATCTCTTTAAATTAAATTTGAATTTGTTTCTGAGGATATTCCAGGTAATCTGTCACTTGTCTGAGATCAACCTTATGCTAATTATACAACTGCCTTGTCTGAGGCCTTTAGAAAGAATGACAGCCAAGTCTGACTTGCAGGCCATGCCTGTAAGTTTTAAAGGATGATTCTTTTTCCTCCATGTAAGCCCAAGCTAAAACAGACATTTATTTTGTAGAATTCTTTTTCTAAGCAACATTTTTTTTAAAAAAATTAAATTATATTTATTTATTTACTCAATGTGTGTGTTTGTGTGTGAGCGCGCGCGCGCGCGTGTGTGAGCTCGCACACCAGGAATAATGTATGGAAGTCAGAAGACAGCTTACAGGAATCAGTTCTTTCCTTCCACCATGTGTAGCCTAAGGACTGACTGAATTTAGATCACCAGACTTGTCAGCAGATGCCCTTACACTTTGAGCCATGCTTGAGTCTTGCTAGACTAAACCATATATTGTTTGAAAAGAAATAAAAAGCTGAAAGTTAGATATAATCTTCCATCAGCATGGAAGATGTGTTCTAAGATCTCTGGGATACTGAAGTCCAAGGATGCTCAAACCTCTCCATAAAATGGCGCAGTATTAACATGTAATTATGCATATCCTCTTAAATTCTTTAAGTAATCTCTAGATTAGTTACAATGCCCAATACAATACCAATGCAATATTAATGTAATGCAAATACTTATTATATTGTATTGCTTAGGGAATAATGGCAAAATCTGTATATCGATGCTTTTATTCATGTTTTCAATCCACAGTTGGCTGAATGGATACAGGAAGAACCCGCAGAGGATGGAATCTATAATGAAACTACTTAGAATGTAGTGGTTTTCTAAATACAGAATACAGAAGTCCTATGCATCTGATGACTGTTCCAGAAGGAAGCATCAAAGTGAGGGCAGATATTGGAAGAGATATCAGTTTAAAAAATTTCAAGACAGAATCAAAGTCATGAATCCTCAGTCATGAATTTCAAAAGAAAATGTAAAACCATATGAGGAGATGCAACCCCCCAATTAGGCTTACAGCACCTTTTCAGCCATTAATGTCAGGAACCTCTGTAATCATTCGTCACCAGTGATCCAAGGTCACATTTTTCAACTTGGAATTCTATATTAAGCTAAATTGTCACTTAATGTTGAGGAACAAGCTCTTTTCAGCTAAGAATCGTCTTACTTTAGAGGTGGATAAGAATAACTAACAGAATATTTAATTCATGAAAATAAAAACCGAATTTCAAAGAAAAAAAATGACCTAACGTAATGGTAAGTATGGTGTGGTTGTTTGAATGAGAATGACCTCATAGACTTATTTGAATGTTTGACCCCTGGTTGATGGAACCATCTGGGAAGAATTAGGATGTATGGCCTCATGGCCTTGTAGGAGGAAGTGTGTCACTGGAGGTGGACTTTGTTTCAAAAGTCACTACCACTCCCAATGAACTCTTTCTACCTCCTGTTTGTGTATCAGGACACAGTAAATATAAATAACAAACCACTCAGCCGCCTCTCAGCTACTGCTTCAGAGGATGCCTGCCTGCGGGCTGCAATGTCCCTCACCATCACTGATGGTCATGAACTCTACCTCTGAATCCATGAGTCCCCAAATTAAATGCTTTCTTTTATAATTTTCCTTGCTTATTATGTTTTATCGAAGCCATAGAAAAGAAACCAAGACACAGGGAGAGGAAAAGCCAAAATGTAGATGATGGAGTAACACGTGCTGACAGTCAAAAGAAGCAGAGTGAAGGTGACTGCAGGGAGGGGCGGTCAGGACAAAGCTTTGATGACAGACAACAACAAAATGAAAGACAAGAAGAGGGCATTCACAGTTAACATGCTTTCACAGCTGTACTGCTCCAGAGAGAAGTGTCTCTTGCATGATATACATCACTTCTCTTTTACCTTATGCATAAAACATAAAAGACTTGTAATAAAATACTCTACAGAACTCCAACCTCTCTGTAGATTATATATATATATATATATATATATATATATATATATATATCCAACACTAGCTAGCTCCCTTGTGTCACATGGGAGGTGACTTACCTAGATCATTGACTTACAATTTTTTTCCTCATTGTGTTATTGGTGACGAGGAGAGTGATATAAAATAGGGAAGAAACAGCAGAAAGGACAACTACTGGAGAAGAAAAGGCACCCTGTGTAAACACAAAACAAACAGGAGGGAACATTCACAGATTCCACAGCAGGGGCTGGGATGGTAAGTGCTTGCTTCACAACCAGGAGATTGTGAGTTCAGATCCCCAGCCAGGTGCAGCACAAGTCTTACCCCCAAAACCCCAACACCCCAACACTGGGGCAGGCAGAGACATGTGAATTCCTGGAGATTACTGGACAATCAGTCTACCCAAATTGGTGAGTTCTAGGCTCAGTCAGAGGGCCAGTCTCAAAAAGTAAGATAGAAGGTGACTGAGAAAAACACTGATGTCATGGGGCATGCATTAATAAATGAATGAGTGAGATTTCCCATAGAAAGAAAAAAGTCAGAGCCTTAGGTATAATGTTCAGACTTAAAAGAGAGACAGAGAAGGATGGGGATGGACTGACAAACTGGAACACTGATAGAAGAGCAGAGTTCAGGATGGAAGGGTAAGCTTTGATCAGAACTGGGCAGTGCCTGACTGAGGCTGAAGACCCTTGGGAATGAGGAAGGATCATCGTGGTATGTAGAGCTTGAGAGATGATTTGGTGACTGGATCTATATGATATTGCACAATGGTTGTTGGGACAAGAATTACTTGGTGGAGGCAAGTACAGTAAGGGGTGTCTAAAGAACTGTGAATGACCATTGGGAAATAGGAGAAGACACTGTCTTCCACATTAAGTCCGAAAAGTGCTTTTTGTCGAGACCAGTTTGAACTGATACTTGTGTGGTGCTGATTTCCTGTGATGGCTTCAATCACTTATCACACTACCTTGTATTTAACTCTCATTAACACTTCTTTTTCACATCATAAAGTGCCAAGGGTATGGTGACCAATTCATCTGTTTTTAATGAGTGAAAGATTATAGTGATGAATGAACAGAAAATCGTGTAAGGACATGAAACAGAAGGAGAGGGTTAAGTCTCTCTAGTTTTCAGGAACACATAATTACACTTCAAACTGGCAGAAAAATATGGTTTGGGGGCTGGAAGCAAAAAAACATGGTCTTTGAACACTGCAAATTCAGTTCACAAATAAGAAGATCCAACACAGCTTTATTGGAAACACATCATTGACAATAAAACTAACAGACACACACTGTCTGTAGTGTGTGTGTGTGTGCTGTGGTGTGTAGGTGGCATACACACAAGTGTGCAGATGTATGTATCTGTGCATGAATGTAGAGGTCAGCAAGCTGTCCACTCTGCTATTGCTTTCCTTCTACTGCCTTGAGAACTGGACGCTTACCATTTCACCTAAGCCAGCCGGCTGGCATGCTCTCCCAGGATCTGCCCATCTCTGTTCCCCAGTGCTTGGGTTACAGGCATGCACAGGAATGCCCAGATTTTGCTTTTGTTTTCTTTTACACAGGTGCTGGGGATTTGAACACTGTTCCTCTTTCCCACTGAACCATCTCCCTAATCCTAACAACATTCTTAACAAGATGCATCACAGAATAAGATAGATTAGAAAACTTTATCCTTATCCTGTCAGTATTTATAAGAGAGGAGGTGATACTTGCCTTTCTAGGGCTGTCATTTATCCTGAGGCAAACTGACATAGTTCAAATTTATCAGAGACAAATCATTCGAATCTGCTGCAGCGTCATCCACGGCAGAGAGGAGTTTTCTCCTTACTCACTGTGATACCAATTTGCCTGTTTAACAAGTTCCACCAAATTAAGGAGGAAGGGACTGATGTCCCTCCAGATGGAATTTCTTGCTGTGTCTAATGGTGGCAAGGTTGACTAAGGAATGGGAACGGAGCCCCCATGTGACTGACCTTACTAGGTGACAACCTTTACCTTCTGCAACCTTGCTCTGTTCTTCTTCTCTTCAGCCTGAATTTCTAGAACCCAAGACTTGAAAGCAGGTAAAACCTGAGTGAGTTTTCTGCCTTCATATTTGACCTCCTTTTGGAATTCAGCTTCTTCCTGCTCTTTCCCCTCAACTCACCTTGGGTGTCTAGTGGTGGCAAGGTTAACTAGGCAATGCATATCAACCAGGTATCTCCAGTGCTCAGTGTCTACTTTTCTAGTTTTACATAAGCTTTCTATGATGAGTAAGACAGACCAGGTCTGAGTTTTCTCCTCCTCCTCCTCCTCTTCCTCCTCCTCCTCCTCTTCCTCCTCCTCCTCTTCCTCCTCCTCCTCTTCCTCCTCCTCCTCTTCCTCCTCCTCCTCCTCTTCCTCCTCCTTCTTAACTTTCATTGCAGAAGTGAAGCTACAACCATTGTCAAAATATTGGGTTCCCACCTCCACAAAGTGTATTCCTCTTTACCTAGATGTTGTCAAATCAGTTTTCAAAGGTTAATTACGTTTTTGGCTACACAGCACTGATTTGCTCATGCCCTGGCAACTCCTCAAATCCAGCCGTGGGAGGGATTCCCTCCTCTTTCCCCACCTCTTCTTTCATTCTCCACTTCTCTGTCAATGTTACTGTCATTTCCTGGTGACTAGGCACAGAGCCCCAATGACACTTTAACTGGTTTGTCTTCATATACCCCAATGCTACACCCAGTTCTCTCTATTCTTTTCTCTAGGTAAATGCTTTTCCCACCTGTCATTTCCGTTTCTTGCCCAATGCCAAATTCGGATCCTTATCTCAAGCCTGGATCACTGTAGGTGCCCATTGATAGTCTTTCTAGGTTTCCAGAGTATCCTAATCTTTGCTGTAGACATTCTGTAGGTCAATTTTTGTCTTTCCAAATTCTTAAGAGTCATTTTTCTATGCCACAAATACAACCCTGTTAAATTCCTATAATTGGCATTTGAAGTCACCTGTAGCCTGGCCTCTCTTCTCTCCTCTGAGGACATGTTCTCAGAGATCTATTTGAAATACCAGAAATACCTTTGATTCTGTCTCCTGCTTCAGTCAGAAATTTTCCTCCTTAGAAGTGCATAGTACAAAAAGGATGTCCATAATGTTGATTTTGGAGTCAGAAACACCCTGTTCAAAACTTTGTCCTCTGATTAGAAGTTGTGTCATCTTAAGATAGCTCTATGTTTCTGTTTCCTTAGCAAGAAACAGTGAGAACACTTTGCTCGTGCCAGTGTTTTAAGCAGTAAATGAAAGAATGCCAGGTTCACAGTGTACAACTGATCTTAGTAGCAAGCCTGCATGTCAAGCAGCTGGAATCCCAGATTTCTTTTCTAGTGAAGACAAAGTCCAACTGCCAATATGACCAGAAGGATATCTTAAATACCTGAAGCCTTGGGCTGCCTGGAGAGGAAGAACCCACAACCATGTGTATATCTCCCATACACAGATAAGAGGGAACCAGTGGGGCTGCCATCCTCACAGCTGGCCAATTGATAGACATAAATGTATCCATGGCCAAAGACGTGTATTCCTATAGACTCATATATCTTGCAATGAGTCACCATCTCTCCTTCCCAAAACTCAGTCCTTGTATTCCCTGCTCCTCACAAGGGCATTCTAGTATGTTGTGAGTCAGGCAAGCCCACCCTTCCTTCCTTGCTGTCCAACAAGTCATGAGGCCTGTTGCTTCACTACACATCACTGACTGGTGTGGAGGAGGCAGGTCCTCAGTGAGATCATCTATTTGTAAACAGTGCAATCAAAGATGGAATCACAGAATCTCAGAACCTGAAGTGGGAGGCAGAAGAGGACTGTCCTTCCAGTCACCCCCATCATAGGACGTCATCTAGTCTCAACTTTAAACAGCATGGATACATCAGTGGTGCATTTCTAACTCTGCCTCTGAGCAAATACTTTAGCAGATGGCTGCTGGGCAGGTGCCACACAGAGCTCAGCAATCAAGCTGCAATTTTCTAAGAGCTTGGGTGTGTCCGTAGAAGCCCAAGTGTCCCTTCTTTCAGGCAGTGGTGGTTTCCAGGATTGCAGTAGAGTAGATTTAATGGCACTGAGTGGATTCCACAGACTTCGATGCCTGCAGATCTCAGTTTAAGTCTTAACCCCTGCCATTCCCCATCAGAGGCCTAGGATACTCACTGACTGTGAAACTTGGCACAGATTACCCAGAGTCTCTGAATCCCAATCAACTCACACTTTAAAAAGTAGGGCAATTAAAACCTATTTCTGAGATTATTAAAATTAAATGAATATATATGCATACATTCTATGCTATACCTTGTGTCTGGAACAAAATTAATATTCAACAAATGTTAGCTATTTTGTGCTATTATGTTTTACCACTATTATACAATCTCTTCTGAACCTAAACCTAACCTGAACATAAACTCTATGCTTACAAAGGCTCCAACTGTCACAGTCAGGGGAAACCTGTGGTTCCTGATCAGACCTCAGCTGCATGAATAGATCAAACCTAAAAGAGGGTGAGTTTCAGTCTCCTGGTAAGCATAGAAAATGTTCTCATCCAGCAAGCAAAAGTCAATGGTCTTCCAACAGGAAAAAAAAATGAGGAAAGGATAGGAAAAGGGGGAAGGAGTAGAGAAGAAGGGAGGAAGGGAAAAGATGAACAAAAAAAAGAATGTTCAGCAAACTGAATTCAAATCCCTGAACTTGCCATTTCAAACCAGACTCCCTCGGCTGCCTAGGGCGGGGGCGGGGCTTGCTCTGGGAGGAACTCCTGTTTCCTGACCACCTAGAGCAGACCAAGCTAAGCAGAGCAATTAGCAAAATGATCTCCTGGATCTTGCAGGCATATCAAAGTGACTTAACATCAGTTTCCCTCTGTAAAATGGATGCGGCAGCAACCACCTCAGATAGTCAAAACACAAAGTAGATGGGACTGCCAACCCCAAATCCTTAGAACTCACAGAGAGTTGAAGTGTTCTCCTTCAGGCGTGAGTCTTTGAGAGGTAGTATAAAGGGCAATAAAATAAGAAAAATGAAGGCACGGATGAAGGAATAAATAGGGAAAGAAGCGTTCATAGGAGGTAGAAGCTTTATTATGATGTCTCCAGGCAACAATCAAATCAGTAGCCTGTTTTGAACACTACTGTGCACACCTCCTGCCCATAGCATGGTCTAAGGTCCCACCCCTGACTTTTGTATTCCCTGGGAGGAAAATCAACATTAGAGGACAGGTCTAAGAACAGAGTGAGGTTTCTGAACATCAAAGTGCAGTTAGCTTAAGGGAGAACCAAACTCCTACTCCGGTCCTGCCTGTTTCTACTATGGAGGACTGGGTGAGAGCAGCAGAGCTGTTCGCGAGCAGCTCGGTGGGCTCTCAGCAGCCACCGGAGCAGCAGCCTGAGCTCTGATTGTTGCAGGAGCGTTGAGACCTTTGGCTTCCTCCGCAGCAGCAGCAGCCGCCAGTGCGCTGACGGCGGCGTCTCCTGGGAAAGCAACAGCAGCCGGTGGAACTGGAGCCACAGCAGCCAGAGTCACCACCGCAACCGCAACCGCCCCCGCAGCCTCTGCAGCAGCCGCCATCACAGCAAGAGGAGGAGGACGTAGGGCCCGGAGTCGGGGCGGAGCAAGGGGCGGAGCTCTGGGAAGATCCTTTGGAAAAGCCTTTGGCGCCCTGCTGAGACATCTCGGCGTTTGTCAAGACGAATCTGAAAGAAAGACAACCTTTTTTAAAAATCCCGCCTTTTCTTTCCTGTCGTGGAACACAGAGCTTTGGGCGTTTGGCTTACAGAAAAGTCTGTCTGACTTGGGGAAAGAGGGCTATGAGAAAAAAGAAAAAACAGGGAGGGAGAGGGGAAAAGAAACAAACTCAAACAGGTGCTTCCAGTGGCAGAGGCACAAAGCAGGAAACAGAATATAAAAAGGATCGATGCAGTTTCCCTGACTGACATAAGGACCATCCAAGGTCTCTATGGTGGAAAGTAAAGAGCATACGACTACGATTTATCTGCATGACTCAATTAAAAATCTCTTGGCTTCAGCCCTTTCCCAACTGTATTTTGACCACACAGCCTTACAAGTGGTAATCTCAGTTAATATTGTATAAGCATCACCTCGGTCAGAAAACACAAAGACTACTTTTGTCCCTCTGTCTTGGGTACAGAGAATCCAAAAACACAAAAGCATATTCTGCACACTCTTTCTTGCCTGTCCTCCACATTATAAGGAAAAGGCTTGTCATAGCAGAGAACGGGAATAACTTAACCAAGGTACCTAAGACCTGGGTTACTCAAGCTCTTCTCAGACTAGAAAACCTTTCAAAGGTCAGGGCCATGCCAGGCCTTTGCATCTTCATAGGGAACACAAAAGGCTTTTTCACTAGAAACCAGGTTCCAATCCCATCTTTCCAACAGCTACATTCTGGCGGCTTCCTACCTCCTCCTTTCTGTCCTCCATTCTTCCCAGCCTCCTCCCTGAGACCCTGCTTAGATACTTACTAGGCTTTGGCTCCACAGGAAGATCCACTCAGTTCTCCAACTGGAACTTGACACCTGCTAGGCAGAAGACTGAACAGTGTATGGCCAGAGAAGCTTTTATAAGATTCCAACAAGTCCAGGTACTTGGGAGGAGCCCATTTCTCAACAGACATGCTCAGCTGACACTTGCATCCCAGAGGCATTCATCACTCAGATAGCACTGTAGGTGGTGCACGTGGACAACCAAGTCACTTCACAGAGGTGCCAGGATTGCTGTGGTGTGTTTACTTTTCAAACCCGACACTGTTCATAGCTGGGAGGGCTGTATGTGAGCTCAGAAAAGGTCTGGAAGGTCAAATGGGGAGAGGTCTGAGGTTCTCTCTTAAACACTGTACACACAAATACACAGGCACAAACAGCTGGGGGCAAAGGGAGAACACCTGTACTGTTCCACTTTCTCACACACGTATTCATGTACAGCTATCTCCTTATCATTTATTGTCTTATTTGCATCTCCAAAGCCCTTGATTCTTGTCTTTGCATAGCAGGCTGCAGGCTATGTGATGAACCCTCTGGGTTTTGTCCAGATGCTTGTAGAGAACATTGACTGAAGACAATGGTTGGGATGAGAATCCCAACAGTGGTTTCTTCCTATCACCATTGACAGGAGGAATAATGCAGACAAGGTTAAGAGACCAATAACACCAAAAACACCAAAAGAAGTAACTTTATCATATTTCCATAATGTAACCCTAATGGATCTCAGACAAAAATGGATGAGGTGTCCGTGCCTATTGGAAAATAGGAAGCTGGCTAGCCTCGGAGCTCCTGTTTCTGATACCACCTTCCTTAAGGATAGATTGGCCCTAGGACTACTGACAAATAGGAAAAAGACAAAACAGCACAAAATGAAAAGGATAAAATAAAAGAGCAAAGAAGAGGGGAAAATAAAAGGGAAAATGCCTCGAAAGTTCCCACAATAACTGTTGCGTTTTAACTAGCTGATTTATAAAACTGGAGGAAACTTTGGAGGTCAACTGCCTCTGAACTGCCTTTCAATCATCAGAACTACTTGGTCATACCAAGCATGAGTATGAGACATAAGAGAATCTAAGACTACGAATTCAGGGATTAAGAGTGAGATAGGTTTTGGGGTGCATTGCTGGGTGTGGCATGAGGAAACAGACAAGGAAGTACAAGTCATAGAAGATACCCATTTCATTTGCCATGGCTTTAGATCCTGATTTACAGGTTGCCTACTGTAGCAAAGCACCTGGCAAGAAGAGCTCAGATTTTCCAAGAAGAAAGATCAAAGTCAGAAAAGAGAAGGAAGTGATGAAGTAATAAGGTCGATGCGGGTTCTCCTCTAGAACATTATGCAAAAGGTAAAGAAAACCAGAGATAGGAAGCAGTATGACGAGGTCAAGTAGATACTCACTGTGTGGACCTCTTACACCAACTTTATGCATCACTGTTAACTCTTATCAACTGAGGAGCTAGCTGCTTATTTTGCATAAAAAAGCTGACTCTTCTTATCTCTTCGATCATAAATAGTTTTAGTCCATCCCAATCCCCAACACAAACACCCAAACTCAGTGACTTAAGTTCCCTTGATTCTATTACACATACACATGCACACACACACACACACACACAGAGAGAGAGAGAGAGAGAGAGAGAGAGAGAGAGAGAGAGAGAGAGAGAGAGGAGCGCACGCGCAAGCTACTACCACTACCATCAGATGGGGGTAATTGTTGGCTGAGAGTGTGTCTTTATCCTCTATTCAAATCCAAACCTAAAATTCTGGGTTCCAAGAAAAATGGATTCTAATACTTCACACCTGTCTCCTCAGCTTACCTCTCTAGAAATGCCCCACACTCAGCTCTCCTGGCTGGCCAGCGGACAATCATCAGACAGCAGGGTGTCTATTCACTAGAACCCACAATGTGCACTCCAGGTGATCTTCTCTGTGATTAAGAGATAAACTTGTCTCGGCTCAACTTATCCTTGGTCCCCCAGTGCAAGTTGTTATAAGGGACACAGGTCTCAGACCTGATTCTTTTCTTCAACCTTGAAGTTCCAAATTCAGAGTACTAAGTTTTAAGTGGATTTGGTGCCAAAATATGCACTTTACATAAAGATAGGGACTATGGCTTGGTGTGGAGGGATGGAGTTGGAAGAGGTAAACAAAGCCACATTGGGAGGCCATGATGTCAGGAATCAAAAGCTTTATTATTGCCCAGAAACAAGCTTCAAAGCTGAAGCTCTTTTCATACAGTAAGTTGTGTCAGAAAAAAACAAAGCCAATGAATCTCAGAGCTGAGATCTCAGTACCTCACGGTAGATGAGCTTTAGCGAGATGAAGAAGGGCATACATAGAGTTCTAGAAATATTTCTGCAGGAAACCCAGAGAAGAGGGGGACCCTCTGCTGGCAGGTCTTCAGCCAATGCTACTTTCCATGTTCTTCGTCTCCAGGTCAGCAGCAACCTCCAGAGCAGCAGCTAGAGCCTCCAGACTGCTGATGGCTGCTGCTGCCACTGCTGCTGCCACAGCAGCCACTACTGCTGCCACCACTGCTACCACCACTGCTACCACAGCAACTGCTGCCACCGCTGCTGCCACCGCTGCTGCCACAGCAACTGCTGCCACCGCTGCTGCCACAGCAACTGCTGCCACCGCTGCTGCCACCGCTGCTGCCACAGCAACTGCTGCCACCGCTGCTGCCACCGCTGTTGCCACAGCAACTGCTGCCACCGCTGCTGCCACCGCTGCTGCCACAGCAGCTGCTGCCACCACTGCTACAGCATCCAGAGCTGTGACGTCGGCGACGGAGAGAGAATCGGGGCTTGTGGTGGCTCAGGCAGCAGCCGCCACCCCCAGAGCTGCAGCAGCCCCCAGAGCTGGAGCCACAGCAGCCCCCAGAACCCAGGCTACAGCAAGAAGAAGAAGGAGGGCACTTTGGGGTCTTGCATTTGGGAGGGGGCTGGCACTGTTGCTGGCTCTGCTGGCACGACATCTCAAAAGGAACTGGATAAAAATGAAAATAACACAAAAAAATATAAGTTCAATAAGCTCAAATGTTGCTTTGAAGACTGAACTATGAATTTACAATATGTTATCTCTACAATAATTAGAAGTTTGGAAACCCAATCTCCTAAATTCATTTCAAGAATAAAAAATACAAATAATCCCAGTATAGGCACTTCTTCCTTTCAAATAAATTACTGTAAGGTCAAAAAGATACTAGTACAATCATCCATTACCTTTCCCTTCCAAAAAGACCCTTCCCTCCTAACCCTCTTTCCCCCTTGTTCATCTTCAAAATTATCCTCAGTTCCATCCTCAGCCTCTTCTATCCAGAAAACCAGCTATAGAGTCTCTCTGGTCTGGGAGATGTTCTACCTGCCTCAGGCACAGGAGTAGATCACTCAGCTAGTAATGGAGTGAGGTGCTATGAGAATCGTCTGCCTTTTATACGGTTCTGCTCTGACCTGAGATTCCCCATGTGTGGGATACTGATAACATCTTTCATGAGGGATATGTATGACTCCCTCCCTTTACATCCCAAAGATCTAATTCCTCCCTCTAAAAGCATCTGAGGTATTAATGCACAAAAAAGGCCTCTGAGAATTGCAAACCTGCAGGATGGTGGTGGAACATTGCACACTACATATAGCTCTTGTCTGTCAATCTCACAAACAGCTCTGCTATGCTCCCTATTTCCTGAGCTGAGCCAGTTCAGCTCTAGAGCTAACAGGATAAAGATAACATCTGTTTGTTCTTCAGAATAGAAAACAGAGGATATTAAATGGCCCTTTTACAATATGGACAAGAAGCCAAAATAAAACCCCTGGCTTTGAGCTAAACTGGCTCTTTTCATTCTTAGGTGGTGCCATAACCTTGACCAAGACTGCTAGATATTCTACTGATGTTATTTCATGCAGGTCTAATGAAGATGATCGAGGTGGTTGGGATTCAGCCCATGAGCATTTGGCACTAATAGATTCCTTCAAGTGGGCAAAAATCATTGAAGGCCCTGTTTCTACATATGGTCCTAAAGAATAGACCTCTGGCTGGCCAAACATAGAAGGACCATGTGTATACAGAGGGTGAAATGAGAGAAGAAAATTTAGCTGAAGTTGCCAGAAGTGGAGCTTCAGCTGTAATCATCCCAAAGGAAAAAGCTGAGAGATCCTTTTTTCATAGATGACCTGAGGTAATGATGTTTCTTCCACTGCTGGGGAAAGAGGGCTGGGGGACTGTGCAAGGAGCAAATATTTTGAGCACCTATGATGGAATACAAAGCATATTTTCCCTACAAAGAATGTTCCATGTATAGATTAAATACCCTGGGAAGTCGCCAACATTGATTGAGCTTGGAGAATGGTCGATAAGTAGACAGTTCATAATGAAAGGTATAAGGAAAGAACTGGAGATGGGGAGGGCAGCAGTGTCTGGGGGCCATTCCTGGGTGGATGGACTGTAGTGGGAAGCTCCATGCACAGTCATAACCCACATTCCAGGGACAGTTTTCAGCTTTGTTCCCTCCACCCATACATTCTCAAGCAACTTGCTTAATTGTCTCTGTAAAATCAGGCTAATAACAGTCCCCAGATCAGTAAGTAAGGCACTATGGATAAAGATCTCAGAGCAGAGCTAGACCTGTGAATATAAAATGCCAGTTTAAAAAGAATCTGCATGGACGTCTGATGTGCCAAATGACACCCATCAATACACATAATCTTTGTGTTTTTAAGTATCAGCTTAAAAATATAAAAACTTAGGGAAAGCTATGGAATTTCAGGAGTAATCAAATCACTATAGATCCCATCTCTTCTATATGTGTATCCTAAAACTATGTGAGACGAGGAAAGAATGTTTACCTCAAAAGGCCATTTGCAGATTGAGCTAATCGTCATTACACCTCTAGGATAATGCCTAGCACATAACACAACAGCTGATGTCACATGTATTCTCTGATAACAAACGATTAAGAGTATTTACGTGTGATTGGTGAATGAGGGTATACAGACACCATTCTCATGAAAATAATGTCACTTGTAACCCCATCCTCAAGTATTTCACTATTTTCCTCCCTTTAATTTTTACTACGTATCAGTTGTTTTTTGCAGGTGCAGCAAACGTTACTGATGGTATTCAAGAGAGTAGGGAGGGCTCCCTAGACCCTTCCTGTTATTATGGAGGTCTGGGGTGGAAATTGTGATGGAGATGCTCAGTGTTGGTGACTGAGTTGAGACGGGGACTCCTCAGCAACTGAGGGCCTCTCTCTTGCTCTCAGTTTCCTTGCTGGGCTGGGGTGCATGGTCCAGGGTTTCTTACTCCTTGGAGGTCATGTAGGCCATGAAGTCCACCACCCTGTTGCTGTAGCTGTATTCATTGTCATACCAGGAAATGAGTTTTACAAAGTTGTCATCGAGAGCAATGCCAGCCCCAGCATCAAAGGTGGAAGAGTGGGAGCTGCTGTTGAAGTCACAGGAGACAACCTGGTCCTTGGTATAGCCCAGGATGCCCTTTAGTGGGCCTTCAGATGCCTGCTTCACCACCTTTCTGATGTCATTCAGGTGGCAAATCAGATCCACAACTGATATATTGGGGGTAGGATTACGGAATCCCATGCCAGTGAGCTTCCCATTCAGCCTTGCCCACAGCCTTGGCAGCACCAGTGGATGCAAGGATACTGTTCTGAGCTGCCCCACAGCCATCATGCCACAGCTTTCCAGAGGGGCCATCCACAATCTTCTGAGTGGCAGTGATGGCATGAACTGTGGTCATGAGCCTTTCCATGATGCCAAAGTTGTCATGGATGACCTTGGCAAGGGGCTAAGCAGTTGGTAGTTGAGTTGTCATATTTCTTGTGGTTCACACCTATCCCAGACATGGGGGCACTGGCCAAAGGGGCAGAGATGATGACCTTTTTGGCCCCACCTTTCAAGTGGGCCCTAACCTTGTCCCTGGTGTTGAAGACGCCAGTAGACTCCACGACATACTCAGCACCAGCGTCAGTCACCCCATTTGATGTTAGCAGGATCTCACTCCTGGAAGATGGTGACAAGCTTCCTGTTGATGACAAGCTTCCCATTCTCAGCCTTGACTGAGCTGTTGATTTTGCCATGGGTAGAGTCATACTAGAACATGTAAACCATGAAATTGAGGCCAATTAAGGGGTCGTTGATGGCAACAATCTCCACTTTGCCCCGATGCAGAGAAGGCAGCCCTGGTAACCAGGTGCCCAATATAGCCAAATCCGTTCACACTGACCTTCACCATCTTGCCTATGGGGGAACTGCACAGGAAGATGCAGCTCTCTCTGGAACAGGAAGGAGCAAAGAGTCTTATCTATCAGTTTTAGTGATCTGGGTTTTGCATCAGCTCTTCGTAATTGTCATCAGCCTATTTATGTAAGGGGTTTTCCTGTTAAATTTTCTTTTTCAAAAAACAGATTTATGTATTTATTTATTATGTATAGCATTCTACCTGCATGTATAACTGCACACCAGAAGACAGCATTATATCCCATTACAGATGGTTGTGAGCCACCGTGTGCTTGGAATTAAACTCAGGACCTTTGGAGGAGCAGCCAGTGCTCTTAACATCTGAGTCAATTTTCTAGCTCCCTTAAAATTTCAATCAAGATTTTAATGGGAACAGTCCCCTTGTACTCCACTTGAAGGGTGAAAGCCAGAAGATCATTTCATAGACAACATGTCCATATGGCAGGAGGCATTAAGACCTTAGACAGGTTCCATGTTTGAGTCGAGGCTCCTCAGTTAGCATCAGTGTTACCTTGAAGAAATTATTTTAGCCCTCCCACTCACTAGCCTCATTTTCAAAATGAAGAAATAAATAGCATTTATTTTCCTGGGTCATTGACAGAGAGACTAGCATTCATAAACCTCTTAGAATAGTACTTAGCATATATAAGAAGTACTTGATATGTATTTTTTTTAAAATGATACCTGACATTTTACTTATGAAGTTCATAACACAGGGTACAGGTTGGACTTAAAGACTACGGGAGGTGTGGGGTAATATGCTCTTTCAGTTGCTAGATCCCAGCAAGAACCAACCTCTCTTGCTGAGAAGTACAAGAGGATGCAGAACATGGCTCAAATTTCTGGAAAAAGAAACTCAATAAAAGCTAAAGGGATCATATGTTTAATACGTGACTATGATAAAGTATAAAAGGAATAATGCCCATCTGCTTACAATTGTTTGGATGTGCATCTGTCCACGTGACTTCACAGGTAAAGGCTTTGTGTTTAGAAATCTCTGAGAGACCTAAGTTGTTGCTTTGTAAGCAGTAGAGGCTCACTTTTCATTTCTTCATCAGGTTGGATTTGCCACTTGGAAAAGAGCACAGATACCTCCAAAAAATCTAACTAAGGCTTTTTTTAACAGCCTATGTACAGTTCATGGAATGATAGAATATCTGGGAAGGATGCTGACTGTCATTCATAGATGGCAGTTCCCAATCCTAGAGGCCACAGCATTCTCCAAGAGCTCACTGGGTGGTTCTAATGCAAATCAGGCCAGGAGATCATTGGTTTAGACCAAATACATCTGTTTTAGACGAGAAAACTGAGACTGGAAAGAGGCTTTTACTGACTCAAATAAGGTTAAAGATGGAGTTGGACTTCAAACCCTCACCAACCATCTCTCCATCACAACACTCTGCCTCTCAGATGAATTTCATTTCTTACTGTGATTTTTTTTCTAAGAAGAGTTACTTTGTAAATGGCCATTCCTCTCAATCTGTAGGCTCTACGGCTGAAGTTTGGACACATCTGGGGAAAAGGGTATATTTCCGTAGAATGTGTACAGACATTTCCTTTGAATCACTACTGAATCAATGCAACATGAGATACATAGCATTTACACTCTATGTGGTATTTTAAGCAATATAGATGTAATTTTAAGTATGTTGTAGGAAGTACATAGGTTGATGCAAATAATTTTCTTGTATATAAGAGACTTGGACATAATGGGAAGGGAGGTAAAGCGGGATTCACAGGAAATCTAGCACTAATCCCTGGGAATGCCTGGAATTTGCTTACTACGCATGCCTACTGAAGTTGGAGGGAAAATCATAATCATGGCCTGAATGGCACTTCTTCAAAAATCATTGTTACCTCTACTCTCCTCAACAACTACAAATGAAGTCTCTGTCTGAAAAGGATTGTCAGATATCACCAGGGAGGAGCTATGGGCAGACCCCAAGAAACTTTCCTGGGGCAACATCACTATGATAACTCTCCTGTGGCCTAGAAGTTTAGCCTTGCCCACACCAGACTTATCACTGCATCTAACTCACAGACACTGATGACATCAATGAGATTCAAACATGTAGGAAAACTGGAAGAAATAGAAGTGCAATCTGGACATCTGAGCATGAGGTTGAAAGACCTTTGATGGTGAACAAAACCAGACAACCCCATCATATCATATGAACACTTCCATTCTTGTACAGATCCAGAGGGTAGTCCTTGAAACCCTGTCCTCTGGCTTTCCTTTTCTGTTCCTCTCTACCAATCCTGCTCTGGAAACTGATCCTAGGGAGCAGGGGCTTGGCACAGTGTTATTCTCATCCTCCACATGCTGATCCAGGATTGAACATTTAAAGATCACATACACACATACCCTTTTTGGACAGCATTTCTCTGTGCAGTTATAGCCATCCTGAAACTTGCTCTGTAGACCAGGCAAGCCTTGAACTCAAAGAGATCCACCTGACTCTGACTTCCAAGTTCTGGGATTAAAGATATGGGCCACCACAGCCTGGCTTTTTTGTGTTATTTTTAGTACTCATGATTGCCTTGATATAATCTCTGGTAGTCAGTGATGCCCATCCCCATTCCTCAAACTTGTGAATGATTTTTTTACGTTATACAGTAAAATGGACTTGGCATGTTTGACTGAAGTTAAGGGTCTTGAGATGGGAAGACCTTCTTGTATTACAGAGGTGGGTCCAATGTCATCATGAGTGTTCCTCTAAGAAGCAGGCAAAAGGATGAGAGTCAGAAAAAGAAGATCTGACAAGGGAAGCAGTTGTTGAAATGAGGCATTTTTAAAATGGAGGAAGGCTTCATAGACTCAAGAGTTTGGATTACCTCTAGAAGCTGGAAAACACAAACAGCTTTCTTCTTCCTACAACTAAAGGGTGTGCTGGGGGAGAAGGCTTCTAAAATTTCAGTGCTATGAATCTGAAAACCCCATTTTCTTCCTTCTTAGACACTGATGTCTCCAATAATAGAATATTTAAAAGACATAGACAAAAGCAGGAACACTCAAGGCTGACTCATAGTTACTTGGAGACAAGGTGTATGCATGAATGCTTTCTGAGAAAAACCTACTTCCCGGGATTGAGTCAGCTCAGTCTGGCAATGTGTACCTGGTCCTTGATCTTTCAGATGCTCATAGCCAGCTGTGATGTTATCTCCCTCACGAGGAACATTTTCACAGCTGGAGCCTAAGGCAGGAATGCACCAGGATCCTCTAGAATGAGTAACTGGAGAAAGGAGGATCCCTCCTCTTGGAGAATAAATAAATACATTGAGTAGGCACTCAGAACGAGTAAAAATAGCCAGTGAGGCTCCTAGGAGCTCATGCACTGAGGCATCTTGTCTTTCCAGCTTGGGGTGAAGTGGCATGCTCAGGTGCAGTGGGGAGGGGCTAGCTGCACAGGGGCCAAGCACACTGAGGCAGCTGCAAAGGCTCCACTGTCCAGCAGGTGACACTTCCTCTGAGGAGCTTATCTGACTCTCACAACTGCACAAAGCTATGTGTCCTTCTTTGCCACCGTTGGAGAAACTATTCTAGCAGAGATATTTTTTTTTAAATATATAGTTGTCTAAATTCATCTGAGAACCCACAGAAAGCCAGGACTCGGGTAGGAAGGAAGGAAGTAGGATGGTACTCTCCATCCACCATCACCCACTAGGAGTCCTAACAGTCAGCATCCCAATGGAGAGTTCCCACAGAACTATAACAGGAATAGACTCTGATGTGTAGGGAACAAAACCCAGGCAACGTGAATTTAGACAAGTGGTGTATACAGTGAGTTACAATAGTACACTGGCTATATTATTTTAGCCTTTAGAGAAGTTAATATAGTATATAAATTTGTACTAATAGAGCGACATCAACATGCCAACAGCAATTCTTTCTGAGTGGGAAGTGACAAACATTTTATTTATTTGTTTCTTTTTTTCCATACATGTATTTTCTAATCGTACTTTAGTTAGTTAGTTGACTTGTTTATAATTTTCTTTACTTATTGTTTAAGTTACCATAGAGACACTATACAGACCAAAATAGTTAGAAAAGTCCCCACCAGAATGACATTTTGGATTCTACTTCATTTTTATTTTGAGTTTTCTTTTAGCACCAGGCAACATGCTTGTCATTGGAAATACAAGGATGGGATTGTTTCCCACAGTCATGTCTCTGAGAGTCAGAACCCTTCTCCTGCCTATCTAGTGTATTATCCTTCTGTTGAGTACCCAGAATACAGAGATAAAATATAGCACATGCCCTAAGAATACCTGCTGAGTGCAACCATGCTGCAGGAAGAAACCATGCTTAAGGGTGGTGTGGGAGGACCAAGAATAGCAGTGTTGGTACCACAGTCAGGATAACTCATGTAGCCTGGCCCTGAGCTCCAACTGGGGACTAAGAATACTGGTTTCAACTCTTTGTATGTCAAGTCACCGCCAAATAATACCAGGGTCATATTGTTGATTTAATTAAAAAGTGTTGGCTCCAATAATGAGAAAAGTTAGCTCTCAACCACAACCCATGCAAAGATATCATCTTCCTCTTGGAGATCTCAAAGCTCAATTGACTATGTTCATACTCCAAAGGTTAAAGATATTTAATTTGACTTTATACACCTGAAGCTTAGCTCTAGAGCACAATGCAGACAAAGTAAAGGGAAGGAAGAGAAAGGGGGGAAAAGGAAAGAAAAAGAAGATGGAAGGAGGTTAGAAAACAACAGTCAGAATGAAAGGGACAAGTAGCTTTTGCATTGTGCTCCATTCTATTTCAGGTAAGGGAGAGTCTGTTGATTTTAAACAGTGAGCCAAAGTGACTCTTGCTTGATACAAAAAATAAAAAATAAAAAAAAAAATCCCAGAGATTCTCGAACCAGGACTTATAATTGCAGTTGGACCTGCTCTTTCCTCATCACTTTTCCTTCGATGTTGGATGCTACGTGCCCACCAGGTTCACTCCAGCTCAAGGCTGAACCTGTCCTGCCATGCCAGAACTTCCGTGGCCTGACCAGCCATGCTTCTGCCTCTAGAGCACAAGCAAAGTGTGGCTGAGTCATGTTTCAGGCATGTGGACAATTTCACAGATGCCTGAAGGCTCTGAGTTAATGACGAAATGGCCAAGAATTTCCTGCTGCCTTTGTGCCAATCCTTTCCATAAAAATCCAGTATAGTTATCTGAGAACTGACTCCATCCTAGATTTGCAGACACACACACACACACACACACACACACACACACACACACACACTCATGTAAGCACTTGCCTCAGTATTCACAAATCCTCTTGCTTCCTTTAATGTCTTCCTATGTCATCCCCTTGATGCCATGTGACTATCTCCTCTCTCCTCCCATGTCCCCATCATTTGCCCTACCCTCTGATGACATCAACCTTTCCACTGACTCTCAGTTGAATTGAGTGGACATGCTGTTTAGCACTGAAAGGCTCCAACTTCATGCCACACCCCCAGGCTTCCTCAATTCTAATATGGTCATTAACGTAGGCAGTTAAAAAATGATGTTAGAAAAGGCATGCTATGGTTGGAGCAAACTGCTCACAGCAGTCATTGTGTATAATACTAACAGTGCCTCCTTGAAAGCTGCCTCAACTCTATCAGTTAATGATCTTAACATGGCTTAGGAGCCATCTTGCCTTCTCCTTGTTCATCACCCCCACATCTAATGAAGCACATGGATTTCTTCCTTCCAACCACTCCCTCTTTCCTACAGATACTTCCCATCTTTCTAACAGATGAAGAGTCAGAGCTACTTAAAACTTTAACGGCTTCCATACTATTTCCAAAGGAAAATAAAAATCAAATTCCCCCCAAAGTACCCAACTTCTTAATAACTTAACATTATCTAACAATTTATGTTCCCTGTATCATGTAAGTGCTGTGGCATGACCACATTTTTGCCATCCCTGAATGTGCCAGATGTATCTTCCCCTTAGGGATAGCCATACTTTCTTAATGTGCTTTTCAGGTTCCTGCCAAGGACTGTGTCTAAGACAGACCCCAGCTACTCCTACTGCAGAGTGAGCCGTAGAGTAATGAGTGTCATACTATATGCTTGCCAGCCTTTGCTGATGAATTCGGAGTCTGCCCAGCTCAGGGTGGTAGGGTTCTTACTTCCACATGGCTCAGTACATCATTAAAACTCTAAGGAGACCTTCTGAAAGTCTGACCCCGGCTTCTCTAAGGACAGGTGCCTCACCTTATTCATCACAGTATCCTCAAGGCCAGACATGGCTCAGAGCATTCAGCAAATAGTTATTGGGTGAAGAAAGAACCAGTGGAAGAATGAGAGCGTGCAGTCATTGTCCTAGAGGGAGGAGGGCCCACGGGGCCAGTGTGGCTGTGGCACAGCTGGTTCTGACCTTGACTCAGTCTGATTCAATTGGAAACTGTGACTGAAGTCTCAGCATGTTGTCTTGGTCTCCCAGGGATGCCTGGCAAACACCCGGTGTTTGAATTCCTAGGTAAATTAGGTGACGTCATACCCTGCTTGAGCTATTCTTAGATTTCTCAGGTCACCTGGAGTCTATCAGGTATCCGGGATACCTCTTCTTATCCAAAGATTGACTGCAAGAAGTCAGGACACGTGCTCCAGCAATAACATACCTTTATCACTGCTGCTCTTTGAAGTGACTACCTCACTGACCACGTCAGGACTGAGGGAGTTTAATGGTGACGAAAAGGAACCTTGCAGTGTTCAAAGGAGTGTCCATTCAACCCACTGAGTGACAGGAAGATTTGGGGAAGTCTTATGGGAAGATTAAAACCTAATTGATTTCTGTTGCTGAATCCTCTCCCCCAACACACACACACACACACACACACACACACACACACACTTCAGACAGCTGCCTTAAGTGAAGAGAAAATGGATCTCCAATGTGATGGTTTAATCTCTACTATTCTGAGGAGGTTCGCCCATGGAATCTCTTTGAATGAGCTTTCTGGATGTCTGTCAGTTCCTAGCATACACTGAAACATCCTAGTGATCACAGTCTTCTTTTACAGACAGAGCTTAGATCCTGGACCAAACTTCAGGTACCAAATAGGTCTGATAGTTTTAGATTTATGATGTATTAATAAGTCCCAGAAGATACTTGGAACATAATAGAAGCTGAGTAAATATTTGCAGTAAGAAGGAAGTGGGACAGAATGAAAGAAAGGAGGTAGGAAGCTAAGTTGACTACTGTGCTTGAACTAGCTCAGATCAATCTGGCAAGACAGAAGTTATCGGCCTGACTGGACACTATGCAGCCAATGAATGATGCAGAAGCCACCTTCTCAGACATCTGCTACCTCATACCAACCTCAAGACTCTTGGATACAAAAGCTCATTTACTTGAGCAGAAAGTCTGTTGAGTCAGAAAATGTCATCCTATAGGCACACTTTATGGTACATAACCAGTGCCCTAAAACCTTTTGTTGCCATGTCTTCCAGATGTCCCTTCTTGGGACTTTACATGAACATCTCTTCGAACAATCATCCCTGAGACCACAGAAGGACCTTGTCTCCAAAATACCAGCCTCAAAAGCACTTTGTGCCTCAGCTACCAAGGTGCTGTTTCCCGGTGGGAGCCAGGATGCAGGAGACTGAATGAATTCTGTCAGGAGAGTAAAACAGGAGGACCAGTGTGGACCTACTTAACTTTAAGGTTGAAACAGTTTAACAGAATAAATGCAGTTAAATAAAATTAAATAGAGAGAAATCTACCCTTGAGTCTTGGCTCTATCCTGTCAACATTACAACATTGAGCATCATTCATTCCTTCTTTGAACCTCAATTTTTTATCAACAAAATGAATGTTTATCATATGCTATCTAATCACATGACCTCACATATAACAATATAGTACTTGGTGAGCCATAAAGTATTATGAAAATATAAGTTAATAATAATGACAGAAAAACAACCAGTTAATAATGATGTGATAATCAACTTGTGAATGGCATTGTCCCTCACATAACCTGAAGCTCTATGTGATATTCCTGGTTCTAGAGGCTAGAGAATAGCAAATCATCTACTAGACAGAACTGACAGGTAAGACATGAGCATCAATAATACTTCTCGGCTTTGCTGGTACCTACCTAGAAGACAGTACTAAGGACTTTAAACACTTCTGACCAAAAAAATAGCAATAATATCTGGAAGCTAATTTCTGTGACCCAGCCTTGATACACTCTTCTAGTGGCTGGAGAATGAATACTTTGGTCTCCCTAGCTGGTTATGCAGGCCTCCAGGAACCAGAATGTCAGGTGAGACAATAAGCTGGGCTTGGGAAGTCACTCTGCCTCTCAAGACCTGTGTAACCTCATAAGGGCAAGGAGGAAGTTGAAGAGATGAATTCTACAAGTCCACCACACTGGAGTGGATGTGGTACAACTGTCTCTAAGGCCCCCTTGGGTTCACTCCTTGCGAACCAATGGTCCATGGAACTGTGGCTAAGATCCAAACACCAGCAATGCCTTCTACCAAGTCACATCACATAAAAAGCTGGTACTTGGAGCTGCTGTTGGCAGGCCCATGGGCTGGTTGGTTATCACTCAGTCTTCAAGAACAAAGGAAGTAGCATCAGACTGCCAGGCATTGTGTGGATCTGAAAGGCATGCATGGGAAGAACATACAACCCCTGCCCTTAGGTGAAGGCCTTGGGTGAAGACAGGGCTTGAGTGGATGGATGCCTAAGCACACACTTATGAGAAAATATACTGGGTGCTGTTGAAGCTCCCAAGATACCTCAGTAGTGGGGATAACAGAAAATGCTCTGTTCTCCTTTCAGAGTCCCATGCTGCCTTGCTAGGGGACAAATGCCTTCCTACCAGCAGCCTGTTTATACTTCCAACTTTCTAAGCTAGGAGCTAGATTCTCAATGCTGGCATCAGATATTTAGATTACATTGGGCAAATTATTTAGCTTCTAGGACTCTTGGTTTCTCAGCCATAAAGTCGTGCTTCATTTTCTCACTAATAAAACAACTTATCTCTGAAAACAACAACTGTGTGCTGGGCTGGGGGACACAATTTAAGGGCACAGTAGCAAGTACAGAGATGACTGCTGATTTTCATAACTGAAGGTTCACCAGGACAAATACTGAGCAAGGACCTAACATGTGTTCAAAGTCTGTGACACTGAAGAACTTCAGGGAGGTAGGCCAGCCATGATCCCTCCTAAGGCCCTATGGACAGTCAGATACAAGATAGATGGGAAAGTGCTCCTTAAGCCTCAAAGCACTGTATAAATAGCATTTGCCTATCTATCCTGTGTCTGTTGCCTCTCCCACATAAAACTAAAATCAGATTATGAGCAAGATAAACAGGAAAACAAGCCACCACTCAGATATCGTCATGCAACAGGTACTTCTTCATCATCCCTCCCAAAGTAAATATTATGTTACCAGACCAGGACAGGGATATTTGGAGGCTAACTACTAAGCCCCAGGTCACATAAGCTCAGGAATCAGACACAAAGGTCAAACAGGTGCCTCTCTGTTACTACCCAGTAAACACCGCAGTGTTTCCTGTTGGTGTGTTCACCCCCACTCAGCTCCCCAGCTTCTGGGTGAGCTGGGGAAGAACACACTCACCTGAAAGATCCTAAGAAAAAAGAGAGTCCCCATCAGGAAAGAGTGGCTAGTAAGATGGGGAGTGGTCCTGTGCCAGAGAACCCCATATACACCTTGTCTGATGTTTGCCCTTATTTCAAAGGCCATATCTTCATGGGAGACAAGCATAGTCATGCTATGAACTAACTCCAGCTCAGCTATCCACCACAGCTGACACCAAAGGGACAGACACAGAAACCAAGGTTCAGAGAGGAAGTACATATCTAAGGAATAAACTGGAGTGCACAGGGCCTGTTTCTGAGCCTGCTCACATCACTGCACTGTGGAGTGGTTCCACAATGCCAAATTATCCAGACTGATGTCTGCACTTCTCAAGTTCCATGGAGTCCCCTCAACCTTTCTCTGCACTTGCAGAATCTATTACTTGTCTGTGAACCATTTGAGGCTTGTAGTTAGGCATTCTACTTTCCAATAAAGCAAAGATCTTGAGGATCTGTGGTTAGGTATCAGGAGTAGTAGTGCCAAGTAGTACCAGGACAGATGGAATAGTCCTATATGATCATGCAGTGGTCACTAAAGTAGATGGGGGAGTCTTATACAGTGACTCAGTGACTACTGAGACAAATTTGGGCTTAGGTACCAAGAAGAGTCCTGTACAGTGAGGCAATGACCACCAAGACAGATGGAGGAGTCCTGTATGGCAATGCACTGACTACCAAGACAGATTTCTACCATAAAGAAGCTTGGGACCAGAGTCAGAGTAGAAAAGTTAGCAGAGCCTAGTAGGAGTACCAGTGGAAGGGGAAGCCCTTGGTCCTGCCAAGACTGAACCCCCAGTGAACATGATTGTTGGGGGAGGGTGGTAATGGGGGGGAGGATGGGGAGGGAAGCCCATATAGAAGGGAGGGGGGGCTAGGGGATGTTGACCTGGAAACTGGGAAAGGGAATAACAATCGAAATGTAAATAAGAAATACTCAAGTTAATAAAGATTTAAAAAGAAAGAAAGAAAGAAAGAAAGAAAGAAAGAAAGAAAGAAAGAGAGAGAGAGAGAGAGAAAGAAAGGAAGGAAGGAAGGAAGAAAGAAGGAAGGAAGGAAGGAAGAAAGAAAGAGAAAAGTTAGCAGAAAGTGACAGATATGGAACCTGCATTTTCTGCATTCCTGCCCCAATAAGCCAGTCTCCCTCTTGGGGCAACAATCCTAACCCACATAGCAAACCACAAGCCTGCTTTCCTAAGACTCAAGAAATCGTGGATGAATGTTGGTCTCCATCTAGAGCTAAGCACAGATACTAAGGCCTCCATAGCCCCAACTTCTCTCTAAAAGTGTTACCCTTTGATTGAAACGCCCTCTGGTGGTATGGTAGGAAAACCCACCCTTGGAAGTTAAACTCATTTGAATCTGGGTCTTGAGAGGAAGTATTTAATCTGTCTGAGTCTCAATTTCTAATTGCATAATGAATAAAAATACTGTCCAACTTTGCAATTTGGTTTGAGAATGTGATCTCAAATCTGAACTTAACAGCATGGTGCCCAACAAGTAAAGCATTCAATTAGTGTGTTACCTTCCCTTCTGTTGCTTTTTATGATAAGGATTCAGAATAGTTCATTGGGTCTATTAAAAAGAAAAAGAGTTAAGGTGTCAGGTACACACGATATGCTGGAGGTGGAATCAGAAGAGAAACCACTGAGAAACTATTGAATTAACCTTCTTCTGCTTTAGGATTGAGACACCTGCCCATTGCCTGCTTATAATAACTAGGCTTTAGGTCCTAGGCCTGTACTTGAAGCCCTCATTCCTACATCTTAATTTCAAGTCTTTGAAATGACAAGTCAGTGGTCCAGTAACTATTTATTAAACCAGTAGTATCTTCCACACTTCAAGCCTGAAGTAGAATAAGGGGAAAAACACCAAAAGAATGAACTTAAACATGAACAAGCTATCGCCTTTGCTGCATATGAACAGACAACCCACTGTGGAAACAAAATCATACAAAGGGAGCTGTGCAAAGTCATAGATGTGAAAGCCAATGGGTTGGGTTTGAGTCCCAGCTCAACCTTGAGTAGATATTTAATTTCTCTAGAACTAGATTTTTTTTTGGACTAGATATCTACAAAATGGAATGATTGTTGGTAGGTAAATAGGAAGATAACAAATAAATAATAGACAGATTAGATAGAATATAAAGCAATTTATAAGGATATATTTCATCTTTGCTTTATGTATGTACATGTGTATATACTTACATGAAGTATAATACAATAAAAATTCTATGAATTATATTAAGCAAAAACACTTTAGTGTCTTGCATAGAATAATCATCATGTAAATGTTCATTGTTTTCTAGATGTTACATAGAAGCATTCACAGTTGCCGTAGAGGAAAGCACAGAGAATTCTGATTCCTTGGAGAAGGAGCTTTGCAATTGCCAGCAACAGCTTCCTGCCTGGGTGTGCATCTCCCTCATCTAGATGCAGTGCTATTTTTGACTCACGCTTTTGACTTTGTCTCCCCCTAGTGCCCAACATATGCAAAGCAAATGAGATACTCAATGTTTTGGCCCTATACAGTGGCATGTTAAAATCCCAGTCCCTAGAGATTGGATGGCTGTGTGATGTAGCTGTGAGGGAGCAATAGAAAGGAGCAGAGTGAGAAGAATGGACGGGTAAGGATCCCTCTGAAACAGTGAAAGAAATCATTTGCAAAGACTGCTATAAACCAAGCATCACCAACCAAATAGCTTAAATAACAGATTGTGAGATGTTGTCTCACCATTCTGTAGTCTTTAGCACCAGGAAGTTAATAGGCCTGATGCTTTCCTGGTCTTCTACCTTCTATCCTTGGATTGTAGATGTCCATCTTTAACGTATGTCTTTGCAGATTTTCCATCTGTGCCTGTATCCCAAACCTTTTTTAAGAACACAGTCACTGGGTTGCAGCACACACTAACTTCATGTAAACTCAATTACTTTTAACGATCCTGTTTTTGGATACAGACACATTCTGCAGCACTGAAGTTTATATTTTAACATGCAAATTTTAGGAGGGCACAATTATTCCTATAATAATAGGTAAGAGACACAGTCTACTTAGGGAAACAAAACTAGTCATTCCCACAGAGACCTTGGAAAGGAGGACAGAGATGAAATTGGGACAAGTAGGTTAACGCCTGCAATTATACTTAGCCCATGAAAGACTTGGATAGATAGAAAGTCTGCAAAGATCTCAGGGGAGCAAGAAAGTTAGGCAACTTCTGGAGGATGGCTTTGAAGTTCTGGCATTCTGAGAACTAGGAAATTAATCACATCTCCTTTCCTCTCCACAGTACAAGAGATGTTGGTTCTGACTCCCTCTACAGCAGCGGTTCTCAGCCTGTGGGTCACAACCCATTTGGTGGTTGAACAAGTCTTTCATTTGGTGGTTGAACAAGTGGCTTATCAGATATGCTGCATATAAAATATATACATGATGATTAATAACAGTAGCAAAATTACAGTTATGAACTAGCAAGGAAAATAATTTTATGGTTGAGGATCACCACAACATGAGAAACCATATTAAAGGGTTGCAGCATTGGAAAGGTTGAGGACCACTGGTCTATAGCTTCCTGAAAAATAGTAATCGATTTCCACACTAAAAACTAATAACAAAGAAGGAACAGAACAGAGATGAATGATACTAATTTTCCTCTCTAGAACATTAGCATTGCTTGACTTGACTGGAGGTTCTTCAGAAGCCCGCATTAGCAAGGCTGCCTGTAGCTAACCTGATTTAGAGTTCAGCCCGTGGAAAAAATCTTCTTTTCAAGGAATTTGGGGCAATCTTCAACATCATTATAGGAAGTAGATTAACTCCAGGCTGCGTAGTACAGTAGGACACAGCTGAAGCACACATATGACTAATAGTAAAGTTAAAATAACAGACTAGCTCAACAAAGCCCCAGAGGACTCTAAGTGGTTAGATCTGGCTTACTTCTAATCTCTTTGCCAACAGGTAGGTATATTATCCTTAGCTACATGGTAAGTTTATGGCTGGCCTAGGCTACCTGATGTCCTGTCTAAACAAACAACAAAGCACAATAATTTATGCATGCAGTGACTTCTCTGTAGCTCTTTCATCGTGCATTGTTTTTAAAATATGTATTTCTTTACACATACTAATTGATACATGGGGCAGAGATGGTATTTCATGATTCCTAATAATAAACACTGAACTGTTAATAAAGAATAACAATGCTCTTTTTAGTTAATTTTATTTGGTTTCTTTCATAAGAATATTATTAATTTCTTTGTTAAGTTGCCATTGTGAGTTGATGCATTCGGCAGTCAAGTCATGACAAAGTTTTTTTTATTGCTTGAGTATTTCTTATTTACATTTGAATGTTATTCCTTTCCGGTTTCTGGGCAAACATCCCCTAACCCCCCCTCCCCTCTATATGGGTGTTCCTCCCATCCTCCCCCCTTGCCTCCCTCCCCCAACAATCTAGTTCACTGGGGTTCAGTCTTAGCAGGACCCAGGGCTTCCCCTTCCACTGTGCTCTTACTAGGCCATTCATTGCTACCTATGAGGTTGGAGCCCAGGGTCAGTCCATGTATAATCTTTGGGTAGTGGCTTAGTCCCTGGAAGCTCTGGTTGGTTGGCATTGTTGTTCACATGGGGTCTCCAGCCCCTTCAAGCTCTTGATTGTCCTTCACAGAAGACAAATTCTGTCTTCCACAGGCATCTACACACACACACACACACACACACACACACACACACACACACACACACACACGTATACTATGATCCCACATTCTGAATCACAGGCATGTGGTGTTTGAAGCTATCTCCTCTTTGAAAGAATCCAAACATATTAAATGTGCTACATACACTGCTGGCTTCAAATAACCACACTGGAGCCCAAATTTAAACATATTTATTAGAATAATAAATAAAGCAAATCTATTGCATCTTTATTTTTCTGAAAGAATAATTAAATCATATTTATGATTTAAAATATTAAAGACTGAGTAAAGGCTAATTTCTAATCAATTCATCTCCTTGTAATAATTGTTCACGTTTCTTTTTCTTCTCTTTTTGTATGTTTTAAAACAATACTGCGTAATGAGCACTCCATCAGAGAAACCTCTTAGTATGGATGGAATTGCATAAAATTCCCAGGTTGGCTGAATAACTTTTAAAAACTAGATTTTTTATTTTATTTTATTAGCAAAGGGTAACAATAATTTAATTTTACATAGATAAAAATTCTCTGTAAATAAGTTAGACAGAACCCTGAAACATGGTTTCTGTATCATGATTTCATATGAAGCATAATTCATGCTTGATATTCTAAACTGTAGTAATTTCCCCAGTGTATTCCAACTGACAAAAGCCAAAAAGAGATGGTATTAATAAAACAATGTGTTTATTTTCAAATTCAATATTTTTAATAATAAATTTTATTTATTTTTTGAAAACTTCATATATTTATCACTACATTTTTATTGAACCCATTTATCATTAACTCTCTCCAGCTCCTCTCAGGTACCCTACCTCCACCCCATAACCTTCCTAACTTCATGTCTTCTGTTTTGGTTATTGTTATTGTTGATACCCCCTGAATGTGGTTAATGCTAGCTATCCTTACATGAATGGGTGTGGGGCCATTCACTGGAACATATGCAACCAGTGACCATGTCCCTAAAGAAGGGAGACTCTCCCTCCCTTAGCAATCGCCAGCTTCCAATAGCTCCTCACACGGGGGTTGGACCTTGGGAGCCCTTCCCCTCCCCCATGCATTTTGGCTAACTGGCTTGATCTCATGCATGTCACATACAAGGAACCACAGCCATTGTGAGTTGATGCATTCAGCAGTCAAGTCATAATCAGACGTCTGCATTTGACAGCTCTGCTCCTCACCCATCAGCTTTTACAGTTTTCTACCTATTCTTTCCCCCACAAAGTTCAATAGCCTTGGATGCAGGGGCAGAGGATGTTTAATATAAATGATTCATCTAGAGCTCCATACCCACAGTTACAGATATTTGGCACTTTGACCAGATATGAGTTTCTGTGGATATAGTGAACGTGTGTGTGTGTGTGTGTGTGTGTGTGTGTGTGTGTGTGTGTGTGTGTGTGTGTGTATGTGTGTGTGTGTACCTCCAGGCATTTTCCATAAGGCTTCTTTATGCATCCTTATTTTTTAGGCCCACACCCTATCACCCTGTCCACATTGTCACTTAAACTTTTACCCTAGAGTACTCTCTACCCTATACTTTCATGTCACCTGTGTCTTTGCTTTATCTCATATGTTTAACTTGTAGTGCGTGTGGAAGCCAGGTGATTAGAAATGAAGAATTGGTATCAGATTCATTAAAGGAGAGAGGGTAGTAAACTATAGGTAAAAGGGAAATAAGACTGTAGGAGGCAGAAAGACTCAAATATGGGAGTAAAGAATGGAAAATCAAGGGGTGAGTGAACAGTTAATGAAAATGAAGAGTTTGAAAATTATATGAAAACTTATGATCTTTCAACCCAAGTAAAAAAGATGATCAGTGGGGACAATATATAATATCATATTCTGCTTTTACTTGACAATTAGGAACTTCTGCTTAGTTATACAATTCAATACCATATTATTTTTGGCAAGGAATATTCCACCAAAATGTGCTGCTCTAACATGGGACAGATGCAATATTTTAATGAATTTATCAATATCTTTTAATTCTGAAAAAATGTTTAAATATCTTTGCTTTAATGAACACTATTAAGAAAATGAAAAGATAACTTTGAGTTCACATGAAATAGTTGCATATCATACACATATAACATAAAACACAAACATAACTATTTAGCACTTCTAAATAATGATTACAATTCAACCACGAAAGACCAAATGACCCACTTAAAAAGAGAAAAAAATTTTAACAGGTATTTTTTTCTGAGGAGAATATCGAAATTATTAGTCATTAAGAAAATGGGAATAACACAGGAAAAATACCTTTTGGCACTGAAATTAAAAATATAGGCAATAACAGATGTTAGAGAGGACATTGGGGAAAAATGGAACCTTAACCTCATACTGATGGAAACATAAAATGGTGTTCTAATTTGGAAAACTGTTTAATGGTTCTTTAAGAAAAGTAAATAAGACTCAGCATATGACTAATCACACCCTCCTGGTGTGTGTGTGTGTGTGTGTGTGTGTGTGTGTGTGTGTGTGTGTGTGTTATACATATCTACGTACATGCAAGAGAACTGGACTCATATTCATTTAAAAACAGATAAATTGATACTCATTGCAGTCTCGAAAACAGGGCTATGATAGACCAGCAAAGTCTTATACAACAATAAATGTAATATTTCTCAGTCACAAAAACTTCTAAGTATGGACACCTGTAGCAACTGGAATGAACCTTGGAAATAATATGGGGAAATGAAAGGCTCCAGACACAGAAAACAACATACTATGTTACTCTGTTGTGCAAAGCATGCAGAGGGGCAGCAGCATAGGGATAAAGGAGATTGCACGTTCCCAAGGCTCAGCAGTGGAATATGGCTGGAACAGTCAGTAGAAGCCAACAGGTTTCTTTTTGAAGTGCTGAAAATGTCTGGAACCGGATAGCTGTGGTGTTTGTAGCACCTGGTAAATATACTAAACCTACATGATTTACACCCTTCAAACAGTGAATTTTGTTCACACACAAAACACACACACACACACACACACACACACACACGCACACACACACACACACACACACACACACACACACACACACACAAAACCAATCCACTCTTACCTCAAATGGATTAAGAGATAGTTCGTTCTAGAGCCAAAATGAATGACCATGGCCTGGAAACACAAACTTAGGTTACACTCCACCTCATTTTCCAACACTTATAAATCAAGACACTTTCCAGATACATTGGTAGAAACATGAGGCAGGGGCGCCTCTGCTTATAAGCCTCAGGTGCCAAAAATTAGCTTTTGGGTTGGAGGCTGGAAGTCCATTCATACATCCCAAAGCATTTGCCTAATAGTCACAAAGATGTTTGATCACACACAAAGTTAAGCAGTAAAGTTATGTCTGGGGCTTAGAGAGTTTAGTTGTGGGCCTCCAACTTTCTAACCTCTTCACAGTCATTGCAATTCCAGTCAGCCAATCAACCTTGCAGAATGTTTCATGTAGCTGTGGCCTTTCTTCTGGGAACTTAAGTTAACAGTCTTATGAAGACACTGGTGTCTCACTTGGGTCTAGGATGACCTAGATTCTAAAACCTTTATTTTGCTAACTCAAATGAAGAATAACCAGTTTTGTTCATTGTGCCTCTCTTTTATCTTGGTTTTAGTATGGGGTCTCAGGCAACACCAGGTCAGGGTATGTCACCAGAACGTAGACCCCATTGGTCTTAGAGCCATTTTCCAGGCAGCCAGATCAGTGGCCTGGTTACCTCTTGCCTCAGGGGAGTCATCTTGTTGATATCCTCAGCAGCAAAGGACAGCTATTCATAGGGAAAGCAGAATAATGTCTTTCATGTACTACATACCTCCTCCCCTTTGGTGGTGAGAGGCGCTCTTTCTCTATAGATCGTATTGTGGGCATGTGTGAAAATAAATCATAATGCCTGTCCATGTATCTGGTGGCATGTGGTTCTGGGTTCCCCTTTTTTGCTCAGGGTGTCCAAGCACTGCTGTACACCAGGCAGTGAAGGACAGAGCAGAGCTATGTTCCATGGTTGGTTTTTCCCTCAGGATATTCAGCCACAGCTGCACATCCTGACCCAGCAATGGATGTAAGGTGGTGGGAGTGTCTCCAAGGATTGTAGCATTACAACTCTTTTAGATGATATTCAGTGAAACAGCTTGTGCACATACACTTTATTCAGGATGGATCAAGGTTTATATGTATGAACTTTGGCGAGTAGGAAGGGGTTCTTCTTTCAGTGAAGTTTCATTGGCTGAGGCGTAAGGTTCTTGGAATACCTCATTTGCATGGAGAGGCATTCTTAGGAATCCCAGGTACTTGCTGAACAGGTTCTTATCTGAAGTGAGGAAGTTGAACCTGTAATTTTGCCAAGGACTGTTTGACATTCCTTAGGCAAAAGACTGGGGGTTGGGCTTCCCAGATCAGACAGAGAAGAGGAAGCCCTGCTAAGAAAAGGGAGTCCTCCATTTTTCGCAGAGCTCAGGAAAGCTGTCTGGACATGGTAGACTACAACCTAGTAGCAAGGTATAACAATGGTAGGCTTTCCTTTTCCCCTTCTGAGAGCCTGGGTCAGACTGATCAGTTTTACTCTCTGAACTGAGGTACCTTAGGTATTTTGTTTCATGGACAAACAGATGTCAAGATTTTGAGACATCTCGAATTTCCAAGGCTGGAGCCAAAGTCAGAGCTGTATTTAAAGAAAGCCTCAAGTGCCTTTTGTTCAGTCTCAGTCAAAATTAGGGGCTCAGTGCCCCTTCCTTTTGCTGGTGTATAGAAACCTTACTATTTCCACAAAACTATTTCCAGAGGCAGCAAAACTCTCAGAGTTTCTGTCTTTGGAGTCATGATTTTAAGGACAGTAGCAATCCTATTCTAAGACAGGCTCCTTTTTCATCTGGAAACCAAGATTGGAAGCTGTAGAGGTGAATAGTTAATCTGCTTTGAGCTCAGTCCCAGATGGTGATCCTACTTCTCAAAGTTCTAGCTAAAGCAACTAGACAACAAAAGGAGGTCAAAGGGATACATATCAAAAGGAAGAAGTCAAGGTATCACTATTTGCAGATGATATGATAACATACATAAGAGACCCAAACATTCCACCAGAGAGTTTATCCCATACCTGATAAACAACTTCAGCAAAGTGGCAGGACATAAAATTAACTGCAACAAATCAGTAGCCTTCCTTATACAAATGATAAACAGGCTGAGAAAGAAATTAGGGAAATAATACCCTTCACAATAGCCACAAATAGTACAAAGTATCACCAAGCAAATGAAAGATCTGTACAAGAACTTCAACCCCTGAAAAAAGAAATTAAAGAAGACCTCAGAAGATAGAACAATCTCCCATGCTCATGGATTAGTAGGAGTATCATAATGAAAATGGCCATCTTACCAAAAGCAATCTACGGATTCAGTGCAATCCCCACCAAAATCCCAACACAATTTTTCACAGACATGGAAAGAACAATTCTCTACTTCATATGGAAAAACAAAAAACCCAGGATAGCCAAAGCAATTCTCAACAATAAAAGACCTCCTAGGGAAATCACCATCCCTGACCTCAAGCTGTATTACAGAGCAATAGTGATAAAAAACAGCATGGTATTGGTACAGAGATAGACAGGTCAATTAATGAAACAGAATCAAAGACTCAGAAATAAGCTGATACACTTATGAACACTTGATCTTTGGCAAAGAAGCCAAAATCAGACAGTGGAAAAAAGACACCATTTTCAACAAATGGTGCTGATCTAACTGGCAGTCTGCCTGTAGAAGAATACAAATTGATCCATTTTTATCTCCTTATACAAAATTCAAGTCCAAGTATATCAAGGACATCCACATAAAACCAGATATGCTGGATCTAATACAAGAGAAAGTGGGAAAGAGCCTCTAACACATTGGCAGGGGAAAATTTCCTGAAAAGCAGCAATGGCTCAGGCTCTAAGATCAACTATAGACAAATGGGATCTCATAAAATTGAAAAGCTTCTGTAAGGCAAAGGACACTGACAATAAGATCTTGACCAGTCCTACATCTAATAGAGGGCTAATATCTAAAATATGGAAAGAACTCAATAAGTTAGACACCAGAAAACCAAATAACCCAATTAAAAAATGGGGGACAGAGCTAAACAAAGAATTCTCAATTGAGGAATCTTGAATGGCTGAGAATCACCTAAAGACATGTTCAGTATCCTTAGTCATCAGGGAAATACAAATCAAAATGACCCTGAGATTCCTCTTTACACCAATCTGAATGTCTAAGATTAAAAACTCAGGGAGAGCAGATGCTGACAAGTATGTGAAGAAAGAGGAATGGATACACTCATCCATTGCTGGTAGGATTGCAAACTGGTACAACCACTTTGGAAATCAATCTGGCAGTTCCTCAGAAAATTAGAAATAGTTCTACCTGAAGATCCAGCTATACCACTCCTGGGCATATACCAAAAAGATGTTCCAACATATAACAAGGACATGTGCTCTACTATGTTCATAACAGTGTTATTTATAATAGCCAGAAGCTGGAAACAACCCAGGTCTCCCTCAATGGAAGAATGGATACAGAAAATGTGGTACATTTATACAGTGGAATATTATTCAGCTATTAAAAACAACTTCATTAACTTTGTAGGCAAATGAATGGATCTAGAAAATATCATATTGAGCAAGATATCCCAGACGCAAAAAGGCATACACGGTATGTACTCACTGATAAGTGGAAATTAGCCCAAAAGCTCAGAATACCCACAATACAACTCACAGACCATATGAAATTTAACAAGAAAGAAGGTCAAAGTGTGGATGCTTCAATTCCACTTAGAAGGGGCAAGAAAACAATCACAGGAATCAGAGGGAGGGAGGAATCTAGGTGGAAGAGAGGAGGGGAAGGGGAAAAAGGGTAGGCAGGACCAGGTATGGGAAGAGAAATCCAGAGGACCAGGAGAATGAACAGAAATAAGTAGCAGTCAGGGTGGATAATGGGGATAGGGGAGACCACTAAAAAGTCCCAGACACAGGGATGGGAGAGACTCCCAGGACTCAATGGGTATGACATTAGCCTAAATGCCCAACAACAGGAAGATAGAACCTGAAGACCACCTCCAGTTGATAGACATGACCCCCAGTGGAGGGATGGAGCCATTCAACTATCTCAAAATTTTTACCCCAGAATTGTTCCTGTCTAAGGAAATGCAGGGACAAAAAAATGGAGCAGAGACTAAAAGACAGGTCATCCAGAGACTGCCCCACCTTAGGATCCATCCCATCCACATCCCAACACTATTGCTGATGCCAAGAAGTGCTTGCAGACAGGAGCCCGATATGGCTATCCTCTGAGAGGTTCTGCTAGCACCTGACTAAGACAGAGGCAGAGAGTCACAGCCAACCATTGGACTGAGCCTAGGGTTCCCAATGGAAGAGTTAGGGGAAGGACTGAAGGAGCTGAAGGAGACTGTAACCCCATAGGAAGAACAACAGTATCAACTAACTGGACCTCACAGAGCTCCCAGGGACTAAATCACCAACCAAAGAGTATACATGGGTGGGTCCATACCCCTTGCTACATGTGCAGCAGAGGACTGCCTTATCTGATATCAATGGGAGGGGAGGCACATGGTCCTGTGGAGGCTTGTTGCCCTAGTGAAAGGGGATGCTGGAGGGGTGAGCCAGGGATCAGTGGGTAGTGGAGCACCCTCTTAGAGGCTAAGGGGAGGGGATGGGATGGGGGATTTGCAGAGGGGAGACTGGGAAGAAGGACAACATTTGAAATATAAATAAATAAAATAATTAATTTTTAAAAAGCAGATTTTAAATGTAGTAAGGAATTATACTGTTTTGCCAAAATAGTAGGAACATGTTCTATTCTAAGGTGTGTATATTCTGTTATTGTTAATAAGTGAAACATGGTCTTGTGATTTTTTTTTTACAGATTTTTACTATCACTCATTTGATTCTAGAACTAAATGTTACAGGTGGCATCTATGACATGAATAGATTTTAGGCAGATAGTCCTGTTCCAAATTGAACTTTCTCTTTGTTCAGTGATAACTATGATAGTATATTGTTTCTTGCTTCCTTTTTTAAAAAGAAAAAGGAAAAGGAAAAAATCTGAACAAATATTATAATCTGTTAAGATAGTGCTCCTCCAGTATCTCCTGATTAGACTTACATGGGATCAAGGCCTAAATTATTTATTCACCTATATACTTTAATTCTCCCTAATATACAGATTAATATCTCTATGGGTATATATGTCCCCTTTCTCTTTATATAATTTGAATTAACATAAACTTCTGTTTTAAATGTAGTAAGGAATTATACTATTTTGCCAAAATGGTGGAACAAATTCTTTTCTAAGGTGTGCACATTCTGATATTGTTAATAAGAGAAAGTCCGTCTTGTGATTTTCTGTCTGAAATAAGTTTTTTCTACTTATCCCACTCTTTAATTTAAAATCAAACGCCTCAATATATTTATTCATCTATTTAACTTCAATTAATTTCCCTCCTACTTACTGTATAAGCCTCTTTCCAAGCTCTAAATTTATCATAATGCATTGAACAATCCCAGAATTTCCATTTAGACAACATCCAAAACAATCCGAGTATTTGCCCTAGCATAGACCTTTTTTTGGGGGGGGGGTTCTGCGACTTTTATTTTTGCATGTAAACCACTGGGGGGAGTCTTGATGGTGTGGGCACCCTAGAGATTAGGCTGGAGTTCTGAGGGCTCCAGACACTAGCTGGAAAGTCAGGTGACAGGAACAATGATTCAAACCAATCACATGATTACAAAGCTGGGGGTTCCAGCAGGGCTCCAGGTGGTCAGGGGTGGACATCTAAGGAAGCAGTGACATGGGAGGGGCAAGCATTGGACCAGCCTTGAGCTGCCTGGATGACATCAGGGACAGAGGATCTGGTAGCTCCTGGGATCTCTGGTCCATGCCTTACTTGGCCAGAGGGCTCCTGAAGGACCTGCCAGCAAACTTGGCTTTGCTGCCCAGCTCCTCCTCGATTCTAAGGATCTGATTGTACTTGGCCAGGCGCTCAGATCGGCAGGGAGCACCAGTCTTGATCTGCCCAGTGCAGAGTCCCACCACCAGGTCGGCAATGAAAGTGTCCTCAGTCTCCCCAGATCGATGGGACACCATGACACCCCAGCCATTGGACTGGACCAGCTTACATGCCTGTAGAGACTTGGTCACAGAGCCAATCTCGTTCACTTTGAGCAGGAGGCAGTTGCAGGACTTCTCGCCTGCAACCTTGTCGATCCACTTAGGGTTGGTCACTGTGAGGTCATCCCCCACCACCTGGATGCCTGCAGTAGCTGTGAACTTCTGCCAAGCATCCCAGTCGTCCTGGTCAAAGGGATCTTCAATGGACACCACTGGGTAGTCCTTGGTGAAGGACTTGTACAGGTCAGCCAGCTGGTCGGGTCGGCTGGCGTCATTCGGAGACTTGAAGTCCAGGTCATTCTTGCCAGCCCTGTGGAACTCGGAGGTAGCCACATCCATGCCGATGACAACCTGGTCAGTGTAGCCGGCCTTTGCAGTGGCAGACTTGAGCCCCTGCAGTGCTTCTTTGTTCTCCAGGATGTTAGGTGCGAATCCATCCTCATCACCCACATTGGTGGCATCTTTCCCATACTTCTCCTTGATGACATTCTTCAGGTTGTGGTAAACCTCTGCTCCAATACGCATGACTTCCCGGAAAGAGGATGCCCCCACAGGCAGGATCATGAACTCTTGTAGGGCCAGCTTGTTGCCAGCATGAGAACCACCGTTGATCACATTGAAAGCTGGGACGGGCAGGATGACTTCAGGGTTGCCGGCCAAGTCTGCAATGTGACGGTAAAGGGGGACCCCCTTCTCCACGGCACCAGCCTTGCAGACAGCCAGGGACACTCCCAGGATGGTGTTTGCACCAAACTTAGATTTATTCTCCGTGCCGTCCATCTCGATCATCAGCTGGTCAATCTTCTCCTGCTCCACAGCATTCAGTTTCTTGCTAACCAGAGCAGGTGCAATAGTGTTATTGATGTGCTCAACAGCCTTTGAGACACCCATCCCCATGAAGCGGGTCTTATCATTGTCTCGGAGTTCTAGGGCCTCGTAGATGCCAGTGGACGCACCGCTGGGTACCGCAGCTCAAAAGAGACCTTTTGTGGTGTAGGGATCCACCTCAACAGTGGGATTCCCACGGGAGTCAAAGATCTCTCTGGCATGGATCTTGAGAATGGACATGGCGAAGTTCTGGCAGTAGGATTGCTGCGGAGGAAGGAAAGAGGGTCGTATAGATACCAAAGGGAGTCTTCAGCATAGACCTTTTCAAATTTTCTTTAATTAATGCATTTTTCTCATTCGCTCTCTCTATCTCTGTGTGCCTTTGTTTCCTATATTTGATATTAAAGGCCTAGATTTCTTTATTCCATTTATATTTTAAAATTTTAAACAATAACCATTAATACTCCCTTCTACTTTAAAAACTACAAAATCAAATTTCATTCATTTCTTTTATCTGGTGGTAAGAGGTAGCTTCTACCATCTTCCTCCCCCCCACCCCCACCCCCCACCCCGTCTCTGTGTCTGTCTCTGCCTCTGAGCAACCTGTCTGTTTGCACAACAGGGTTCCCACAAACTTTGAGCTCAAACTCTTTCTACAGTTCTGAACCGGGTAAGAAATTCCATGTGGCTAAGACAAAATCTGTAGCCTGCTAAAAAGCCAGTTCTCTCCTCTCCTAGTCTTACTTACATCATGCTGTTTATGTATTCCATCTGAGAATCTCTAAATAATTTTTAATAGTGAGTTCTTGCCTACCATGTTGCATACCATCAGTAACAGTGAATAGTTAATCTGCTTAGAGCTCCTGTCAGGTGATGGAGCTTCTAGTCACCCACCACAGCCCTCTGGATTCATGCATGAAACACACACACACACACACACACACACACACACACACACACACAGCATTATTTTTATTATGCCTTACTAGCACAGTGACTGAGAACTTCCTGAACTTTCCCATGGCTAACACACACTCCCCTCTGGTATTTCTGGCTTAACACCTTTTAAAATCTATATTTCATCTCTGCTACCCCAGACTCAATCGAATCTGTGGCCGCTTACCCGGATTCTTACATGTCAGCGGGTACTTAAGCCTCATCTTTCTGCTCTGGGGTCATGGCGATTCTGTCTGTTCTTCCTTCCCCTCCATCCCTTGCTCCTGAAATCTAAAAGTCCCACTTCCACTTCCCTGCCCAGCCATTAGCAGCACAGCAATTCTTTTTTTTTTTTTTTTTTTTTTTGGTTTTTTTTTTTCGGGGCTGGGGGTCGAACCCCGGGCCTTTCGCTTTCTAGGCAAGCGCTCTACCCCTGGGCTAAATCCCCAACCCCACAGCAATTCTTTATTACCAATTGAGGCCAGCTTGGGTCAGGAACCCTTAGCTTCTGGAAGTTCAGTTTTGGGAGCCAAATTAAGACAAAGCATTAGAACCAATCCCCAACAGGAAGCAAAGTTGGGCTTTCTTAGCCAACATTGTATGCCAAGATTTATAACTCTTAGAGCAGTCCAGTGGGCCTTTTTATAATTTACGTTTAGAGGCTAAGAGGAGATAATTTACATATTGTAAGAGTATGGTCCCAGTAAACCTCTGTTGGAAGGACTAGAGATCAGCATTTATTGTCTCATCAAACAGGGTTGGAGAGTTTTTTTTTTTTTAATTCTTGAGACAACCTGGTGCAGGTATGCTGCCCACTGTCACCTCCCTGTAGGTCTGTCCATTTAAAGCAAAGATGGGTGTTCTAACCTCTGCCAGTGTGAGGCTGAAGAACACATCTTTCAGGTCCAAGACAGCGTTTACCTGTCTCTCTGGAGGAATTAGACCCATGAGAATCAGAGCAGAAGAGCTGTGTTCCAGAGTGACTGCCAGAGCTCCCCAATGCCTGTCTCTCTAAGCCAAGCAATGTGGACTGCAATCCCCCCTGTTACTTCCAGGGCCATTGGTATTGTTTAAACTGAATGGGGGTAGCTGTCTGTTTAGTTGAACAATTATAGAAACTTGGTGTTGGACCAGTCTTGGTTGGTTTCTGCCCATCCCCTTGGGAATCTAAGAGGTAGCCCAACTACAACTTTTGATTGAGGGAGCAGTACTTTCAACCAGGAGATATTCTTCTAAAAGAGGACAAAACATCAACATTTTGCTGGGTATCTGAAGTCCAACTGCATCTGTTCTTTAGAAAAGGTGACAGTGGCTCTCAGATTATAAAAGAAAGTTTTCGTCTCTTAATTGGTTTTGTTGCTAAATACCGTTTGAGCTACCTCTGGCAACTGGGACCTCTTTAAATCTTTAAATTTTTCTCTTTTTTTTCTTTTTTAAAAAATGTATTTATTAATTATATGTAAGTACACTGTCGCTGTCTTTAGACACACCAGAAGAGGGCATCAGATCTCATTATAGATGGTTGTGAGCCACCATGTGGTTGCTGGAATTTGAACTCAGGACCTCTGGAAGAGCAGTCAGTGCTCTTAGCCACTGAGCCATCTCTCCAGCCCCCTTTAAATTTTTCTAACACTTAAAACTTTTTTAAACATCTGGGACTGACTGGGTGAAAACGCAAATCTTTTTAGCAGCTACCTTTAATCCTTCTAAAACAGACCAAGTAAAAATTGTTTAAAGTCTCCTTGATCAGTACTAGACAGAAGAAAAAAATCCATTTTATCTAGGCTATATGCCAGGCAACAATTTTCCTACCCTGCCCTGTTTTTTCTTTTTTTTTTTTTTTCAGAGAATGGTAGGTTTTGAGTTTTTCGATTATATGGATCATTGGTCGAGAGCGTAACATCAATCAGAAAAAAGAAAGGAGCAGAGCTCCCCCCACTTCCGGGTCTGCTGGCTGAGAGCAGGTGGGATGCAAAAGAAACTTTGCCTGCTCAACCTGGCCTCAGCAGCCCCTTGACGCTACTGAGCAGTTTAAAGGAGTCGTGAGCCGCTACTCTTCATTGTCAACCTGACTACATCTGGAATCAACTAAAACCCAAGCATCTGCGTACACCTGTGAGCGATATTTTTCCTAATTAAATCTTTTGAGATGGGAGAATCTACATTAAATCTGGGTCACATCTTCTGCTGGTGGTCTATATAAAGGACACGGAAGACGGAACAACTACTGGATTCTTGGACCTTCTCTACATGGCAATCCACCTCTGGGCATCTTTCTCTTCCACAGCCTGGTTCCTTTCTTTCTTTGTTTCAAAAAAACTAGCAGTAGGTAAATCACAGGTGCCTGGTGTCTGCCCCTGGCCCTCCTCCATTCTCACCACTGCCTGAACAGAGGATTTGTCCCACACGGATCTCTAGCCACGTCTGTGTCTCTGGGATGCCTCAGACACAGGCTGCTGGCTTTTTCCCCCACCCATATAAATGCCCATCAATTTGGTAAATTTTAACAAATTCACCACTCTCCACTTCTTGGTGGATATGATGACAGAACTGTTGTTGCCAAGACTGATTGCCCTTCCCCCATCCCTTCTTCTGGCTTCCCTTCCTCTAGACTGCAGACACTGGCTCCCTCTCCTGCGTATTTTAGTTCTCATTTCCAAATTCTCACTGCAAATGATTCAAACTCTTATACTTAACTCTCTCTGCCTACTCTTAAACATCTACCTTCCTAAAAATCTTTTATCTCTAATATCTTTTTATTCTTCTCTCAAAAAAATGTTTTAATTAAACAGCCGAATTCCTTGGTTCACGTCGGTTATGAGTCAACTGCTGGGCACTGGGAAGAGGACCACAGTGGGGCCTGGGGAAGCAGGATCCCAACTCAGGGCTGGAGGGGTGGGGGTAGGCTCTACACCTTTTTACAGTAGAAGGAGTGGAGGCAGACCCGCTACACCACCAGGCACCTGCCATGTGACTTTAACATCTTAAGATATTAAAGCAACAATTAAAATCCAGGGTCAAAATAGTAATTAAAAGTCTATGCTCAGGTAATCTTAAATCATGTGACATTCCATTCCTGGATGTAACCAACGTTTGGTTCAGTTACCCTTAATTAATAAGGGCTGGAAAAGGCAGAACTATAGCTTCAGTGCCATCTTGGTTAAGGGCAGTCACATGACTGGCAACCCTCTCTGTGGTAGGAAGTCCTAGCTTCAACCACCTTCTTGGTTGAGAGCAGTGGCATAACTGGCAGCCATCTTTATTATGAAAAATCCTGGCTTCACTGTCATCTTGCTTAAGGGCAACAACATGTGACCCAAGCAGACCAGAAAAACTAGTTCTCAGAGATACTTTCGTTGAGGTAAGATTTTCATAGGATTTCTATCCTGTCTCTGTAAATTGTTAAAATGTTGCTCTATGTTTTCACTCTATGTTTCACTATGTTTTAATATTACTTTAGAGGTTTACAACATTAAAAAGTTTAAAGATATGTTTAGCCTTGATTTTGCTAATGTTATAATATAGCCTTGTATTTTTATAAGCTATAGGCTTTTATAGTGATACACTACATAAAAGTCAAAGGTTCCCAGTCTCTTTAGGAGCTGATTATAGATTTAAAAGTTTTGTTTGACACTAAAAGAACTTCCATTCAAAATCATGATTTTTAAGGCTAAGACCTAACAGGCTTTAGTCTCAAAAGCCATTATAATGGCGCTAAGCTCATAAAATTAGTATAATTAAATACAAGCTGATATTAACCTTATAAATAATCATCACTCTAACATATTCAGGAATATATTTAAAGCCATGCTAAGAACCAGTGCAGTTAATCACATTATTAAGTTTTACTCTCCTGCTTTATGTTTCCTAGTTCTAGCTAGAGTAGATAACTAAAAACCAGGCACAGATTGTCTAACTTAGACACCCACTGCATATGGCGTTCAGTGTTTAACTTACTATGACAGAGACTCCAAATGTTAACAGTGACACCCCAAGGCCTCCCAGAAGATATGGGCACAGTGACAAAGGACTCTACCTGGATTATGGTGTGCCAACCACTGGGTGACACTGCCCCAACACCTCACCCACTGCCACAAAGGTTACCCGGAGAATTGAATGTCTCATATTGCTTAAGACAAGGTGAGGTCATCTCTCCCATGTTCCTCTTCCAAATTTAAAAAACAACAACAACAACAACAACAAAAAAGCCTCTGATCTTCTGGATCTGATGGCCAGATGCCTCTTTCTGAGTTGCAATGGAGACCACAGGGATCTGGGGTAACTGTTTAGTCAGTAGACTATAGACTATCTTTCCTCCTTATAATTAATAAATGACAACTAGATTATAATGTATCCTTCTCAGGTCTCTGATTGCATTGAGAGATAAGCTAAGTATAGCTTGACAGCTAGAGAATAGACAACCAGCTTCTTAACTCAAGGTAATCCACCACCGGGTTAGATCGTTAGTCAATGCAGTAGCTAATTAAGACTACCAAATCTCTTAGAACAAACACAAAAGGTTTGCCTTATTCGCAAGCTTCATGAAAAAAGACACACAGGTTTCAGATGTAAAGTTTATGTAAGTTATGAGGATCTAATTAAATGTTTGAAGGTCTAGGAAAGAGTTTTGAGGTTGGTAATTGTAAGATATAAAAGTTGGAGGACATAAAAATTTGGATGGTGATAGGAAAATAATTTAAGGTACAAAAATGCTTCAGATTTCTTCTCCTCACTATGCCATTGTTATATTAATACTTCAAAAGTTCAGAATTTTAACGTTAATCAATGGAGTTTTGATAAATTCGCCTAACTCTGATAAAACATTCCTCTATATGATCAACTTTCATAAGCACAAGTTCAAGATTTTAAGTTTCCTTTGTCTTTTAAATATAGGCTTAAAGATCTTTCTCATTATGTTAAATTTGTATATGTACAGTCTTCTGGGTAGAGGGAAAAAGCATCTCTTGTTCCTTCACTGAAACCGACAGTGAGCTTCAAACTACTGATTAGGAGCTCTGTTCTAAAGGCCACTGAGACTCGTGGCTGTAAGTAGAACAGCCTAAAGATGTGAGGAGTGAATCAAATCCCCCAATTTATAGCTTCCCAGGACACTACTCCTATCACAACTGTGTGAGAAATCCTTGCAAACAGATATACAAAACTACCACCAGGGGGAGCTGAGGAAAATTCTGTCATCAAAAGGAAGATGGATGTTATAGAAGCAGGTACCCCACCCCACCCCCATCCACAGTACTGCCTCTTTCCTTTTACTCACTTGGGGTTCATTTGGTTATGCATTTATTCCTTCTTTCTTTCCTCCTTTTTCTTTCTTATCCTATTTGCCCTACTCCACCTCGCCTCTCTAACTCTCTTTCTTCTTTCCCTCCTTTTCAGAAACAAATATTTCTGAACCCTGTTGGTAAACAAACACAGACTCACTCCATAGGGAGTACAGGCCTCCTCCCACAGAACTTGCTCTAGTCCTCCTTCCTCCTCCTCTCCTCTTCTCTCTTCTCACCAATCCCTTCTCTTCTCTCTCTCTCTCTCTCTCTCTCTCTCTCTCTCTCTCTCAATTCTCTCTCCTTCTGTTCTGGGGCCTCTACCTTTTTCCTTCCCTCCTATTTCCTTCTGACTTCTCCCATAATACCATTCATTAACCCTTTACCTTATTTTTATTAGTTTGGTTTCTCTTCTGATGTGCCTGGTGTTCTTTGGCATTACTTTTAGAAATAAATCATGAGAGTCTGCTGCAACCTTCAGAGGCAAAGCCAGGCATTCTCTGGAAATGACGAGAGTCTTCCTTGACCTCTGGGAGCTTAGCTAGGCACCCTCTGGGCATCTGCTGTGCAGTCGTGATGCTACTAACTTAACTACTTGACCATATAAACATGCTTCCACATGGCTATTGCAGTACAGAGAGCCCTGACCTTTGTGTGTAGTAAACAGTAGCGAATGAATAAATAGGTGCTTTGTGGGCCTGGGAAGAACATCCCTGAAAAGAAAGACCTAAAGGCAGTAGCAGCTCTGACAGACTCTGGTGGAGCAGCCATGAATTAGCCTTAGATAACCATTGAGGTTAGCTGGCAGCTGCATGGGAGTTAAAGCCCCTGATACTTAGCTCGTCTTCCTTCCACGCTTCCCTAAGTGAGCTATGGTGATTTTACAAAGGCCAGAGCTTTAGAATTGCTAGAATTGATGATTTAGCTAAGCCTTCAGCCCCATCAAAGGCAGTGGATACACAGAGGGCTGATACTACTGATTCTCTGCATTCCTCAGTTTGGCGATAAAATAGGCAGGAACCAGGTTAGGTATGGCACATGGTAGCAGCTCCAGTTCATACCAGAGTCTGCTTCAGAGAAAGTGGAAAGCAACCCTAGAACCAAATTCCCTCTTGCCTGAAGCCTAACCTGGACAGAAGGTAGGGTGCAGTGCCCCCCACAGCCACAGTCTCTGCTTGTACGGGAGGCCTCATCATCCACCAGAGGTCACTATAGGTTAGAGTAAGGGACCTCAGCACATTCCATGCATATCTCACTGAGGCTCAGTGTCCTTGGGAGAAATCTTCCTCCTTGTACAGATACCCCTACTCCACTGGCTTCTCCTGCTTACGTATCTCTCAGGGGAAAAAGTAACATTGTCCCACTATATCATCATCATCTTGCTCTTCTGAGGCCATATGTTCAGAAGTGCTTCCTTATTATTTTGAGCTTCTGTCCACTGGCCACATTTATACCTGTTCAATACTGATAATAAACCTCTCTCCAAATGATAACCCATCTGGAACTTTAAAACATCTTAGTTCCCCCTTGGACTTCCCTCGTATGTAGATCCCAGATTGCTCTCTGGCGTGAATGGCTTTACAATACATGACTCTAGGTTGTTTCGTCTTTCTGACCCTTCTTGTCTGACATTTCTAGCTGTTTGTGGTAAGCAAAAATGAACCTGACTATGGGTAGTCCACTACCAAACCATAGCACAGCCACCAGGGCCTCCTTCCCAGGACAGCCCCTGATGTCCTTATACAGCCCAGGACCACCTGCCCAGGGAGGGTATGCCCACAATGGCTGAACCTTCCTATACATTAATCATCAGTCAAGACAACCTCTCACAGGCATGACCATAAGCTAACCTGATGAAGATATCCTCTTTCCAGTTGACTCTGGGTTGTGTCAATTAACAATAAAAACTAACCAGAATAGGCAGGAACTATGTGAAGATCAGTAAAACAATAGTCACAAACAGCTATGAAGAATAAGGCAAATAGGCAAGGGAGGACCATAAAGTTATGATTCTAAAAGATTATAAACTGACTGAAAAGCAATTTGGTGGTATATTTAAAGACCTAGGATGGTTACAATTTCTGCAAAGGTGATGGTGGAAGAAATAAGTATACTGGAAAGATATGAATACATTCCTTATCAGAATGCAGTCTTTGCTCAGATGAGCTTATGTGGATTCATGAGGGCATCAATGACCATGCCCTTGGATTGTTTTAAGGATGGACTCAGGATAAAGGAGTGGGGTCAGTGAGTGGTCTTTCTGGCCTTAAGCACTTATTTTAAGAATAAAAAAAAGAATAGGAAGTTAAGGGGTAGCCTTTTTATCCATTCTTCCACAACAGTGGTTGTTTATTAAGCAGGACCAGTTCTGTAATTTTTAGGACCCAGTGTAAAATGATAATACAACACAAAACCATTTGTTGAAAAACACTAAGCATTTCAAAAGTCAGTTGTGATAGGACATACCTGTAATCCTAGGAATTGGAGGCAGAGACAAGAGGATCAGGAGTTCAATGTTACCATTCTCTTACATATATAAAGTTTGAAGCCAGGCTGAACCACATAAAACTGTCAAGAAAGAAATGTAGGAAGAGAGAAGAAAAGAGGAAACAGGATAAAGAGACCCAAAATTCCCTAATAGTGAGAGTCTTTCTCAGTGCATATCTGTGGTTGTGCAACATGCATGCCCACGAAGTTAGTCATGACCTAAAGCAGATGAGCATGTGGCTACAGAAGCAACATCTGGTCAGCCTAACTTCATTCTAAAAATATGTCATTGAGCAACTTAGGGGCCAGCAAACCCTTCTTAAATAAAGGATCATTCAGTAAACGGTTTAGACTTAACAAACCACTGTGTATCTGCAGCAACTACATTATAGTATGAAAGCAGCCACAGTTGCAAATGATAGGACTATGTCCCAATAAAACTTCATTTATGGATCCAGGCTAGATATTAGAGAGCAAAACCTTGCTCTGGACTTTGATTTCTTCTTTAAGAGATGAGAATAATCACAGTGCCCTACTACAAAACTGTTGTTAGAATTAGATAAGAGAATGTAAACACCAAGAGAGGGCTTTGTATGCAGTCAGTGCTTAGGATAAATTGAACTACTATAAGGGCACATGCAGGTGTGGAGACAGCAATATGATAAAAGGTTCCAGAGATGTATCCTATCTCATTCCACCAACACACACACACACACACACACACACACACACACACACACACACACACACACACACACACGTCTGCTTCAACTTCTGCTTCTCTCCTTCCTGTGATAACTTTTCTGTAGAAGGTCATGAGATGCTTTTGAGGGTCAAGAGCAATAGCCAAGGTCTGGTTCACATCTGTGATACTTGAATGATACAAGAATAGGTAGGCCTGAGAATTAAAAAGTGACATAAAATGACTCATCCAAAATGTTACTGAAGTTGTTCTATAGTGACACTTTAAACATGTTGTACATCCGTAGAAGTATAGACTTTAACTTAATTTTAAGTTTGGATAATTTGCCATACTGAGACTCTCCAAATATTTACTGGGACCCTACTCAGTCAAGGAACAGTCTACCAGGCATTTCCCTCCAGATACCTGGCTATTTGGTATTCAAGTTCATCTGAAGTTCACTGTTAGATTACTTGTAGTTATTTCATGTAATTAGTCTCATATATTATATGTTGCTCAAAATATGCCAACAACATAATAGGTCCACAGACCTTAGTTGATCACTTAGCACAACTGACTGTATGATATAATTTAGGAATTCAGGAACCCATCCTGAACTCAGCATGTTGAGAGCACCACCAACCAAAACTAAAACAAAGACCTACTCCATCTAAATCCATAGTTCTGGAAAGGTCTCTAAGTGTACTAATCTTGCCTTTTGGCTTCGGTAGTTATCCTGTAGCTAACTGTTCTTGTTAACTGCAGTATGTCAACCCAGGACATGGTTTCATGCTTAAAAGCTTATCTTAAAAAAGTCCAGGGCTACACTGGGATCCAGAACACACAATGTAGTCACCAGCTGGCTAATAAAGACTTTCCATTGGCTTAAGCCTTTGTTTGAGTAGTCTTCTCTGGTGGATTCCTCACAACAAAGCTGAGGAGATAGACCAATGAAAAAAGTGCTTGCTGCACAAGCATGTAAATATGAGTTTGAATTTCCAGAACGAGGGATAGTGTAGTCCTTTAATGCTAACACTCAGGACGCAGAGGCAGGTGGATATCTATGAATTCATGGTCAACCTAATCTACATAGCAAGTTCCAGGTCAGTCAAGTATACATAGTGAGACTTTATATAAGAAAACTTTCTCTGACTGAATGCAAAGAGGGAGCAAGCTCCAAACATAGATGTATCACCAGTACAATATTAAGTGAAGGAAATAGATGTAAAACAGCATGAAACCTGTGACTTCATTTATTTCTACTTACATGACACATCAAGAAGAGATAAAAGAAATCTGTGGAGAGACAGTTCAGAACAGTGGTTCTCCTTTGCACTGCATGAAAGAGGGCATGGGGCAGCTTCTTCAGGCATTGAAAATTCCCTCTATACTGACCTAAGTGTGATTACATAAGTATATATGTGTGTGTGTGTGTGTGTGTGTGTGTGTGTGTGTGTGTGTGTGTGTGTGTATATATATATGTAAAAACTCTGCTAATGGAAAGGTATACGTGAGTATTAATAAAATGGTTAAAACATACTCTATTTAAATAATGGTAAGACAATCCATGTCATAAATAATCACTTCTAATTTTTTTCCTTTTTGCATTATGTACAAGAGGGTGTCCTTTCAAAGAATGAGTATTAGGTACCTAATGCTTGCCTTTGACAGCTTGTCCAGTCTGGCTTTCCAGTTCTTCATACATTTCCCCACAGTTAAGAAAGCCCTTTCAAAGTATTCACGGGAAACTCACAGTCACACATTTACTGTGACAGACAGAGGGAGGGAGGGAGGGAAGGAAGGAAGGAAGGAAGGAAGGAAGGAAGGAAGGAAGGAAGGAAGGAAGGAACCTAACAATTGGGTAAGATGTAATAAGGTGTCTATGTGGCCAGATTTAAAAAGGTAAGCCTGTCTTCATATAGAAGAATTAAAATAAATCTCTACTTATCATCCAGCACAAAATTCAATTTCAGATGGATCAAAGACCTCAACATAAATTAAGATACACTGTGTTTAATAGGAAAAAAACTGGGGAATATCACAAAAGATTTTATGAGCAGAGAATACCATTAGTATAGGCACCAAGATCAACAATGGATAAATAGGACTTTATAAAAGTGAAAAGCATCTGTATGAGAAAGGACTCTGTCATTCAGGCAAAATGACAGCTTACAGAATAGAGAATGATTTTTACCAACTACACATCTGATAAAGGGATAATATCCAAAATACATAAAGAACTTTAAAAAGTAGATATCAAAAAAAATCAAATGACCCAGTAAAATAGGATATAGATGTAGCAGTTCTCAAAAGATGAAATATAAATGAACTACAAATGGCTGAGAAACATCCTTAATCATCAGGGATATGCAAATGACAACTACTTTGAGATTTCATCTTATTAAGATGAAATTAAGAATAGCTAAGATAATAAAAAGGAGCGATGTAATAGCTTATGCTGGCAAGGATGTGGAGTAAGGGGAATACTCACCCACTTGTGTGAGTGCAAAGTTGTACAGTGAGTATGGAAATCAGTGGGGCAGTTTCTCAGGAAGATGGGAATTGATCTACCTAAAGATCCAGCTAGAGCACTTTTGGACATGTAGCTAAAGAATATTTCATCCTCCAACAGAGATAGGTGTGCTCAAACATGTTCACTGGTTCTCTATTCAAACTGTCAGAAATTATTAAGAATCTGGATGTTTCTCAAGAGAAGGGTAGATAAATAAAAGGTGGTACATTTATACAATGGAGTATTACTCAGCCATTTAGAAAGACCATGATCATGAAAGTAGAGAGGATGAGGGAAGAGAGTTCCTGGGTGGGGGGGAATATAGGGAAGGATAACTAAAATTAAGGGCCATTTGAGGGGTAACTAGTCTGAAAGCCTTATACAGTAGAAGCTTCCTAAAATATATACCTATATGAAGACAATCTAAATGAAATTGTCAAATAATGGTGGAGACAGTTCCAAGTGGCCATCTAGTATCACCAAGTGAAGCTTCTAGTATGAGGATTGGGTAACATCTAATTCAGTTATCGGCCAAAGGAGACAAGTTGGAATCCCCAACCAACCTAGGCTGTTTTCAAGACCATAGGTTCCTCTCTACAAACTGAAGACAAGATCCTGTTGCTAAAGATAACATCTATACAGACTACTGAACATGAAGAAGTCAAGCTGGTGCCTACACAAAAGCCTTCACTCCTATGTGCTAGCATATCTGCTAAAGGAAGTTATTCTGCGTGCTACCAAAGGAGAAACACCAACCCAGCCACAATTTACAATGATGTACAATGGTATCCTGCCTGCAATATATGCTGGTGCAATTGTGGCACTAAGTTTGTAGGAGTAACCAACAAATATCTAATTTGAATTAAGGTCCACTCCATGAGATAGAACCCATCCCTGACACTGCCTGGATGACCAAGAGCCTGAGACTAGATAGCTCAGGGACCTAAGATAAAACCAAATGCTACTGTTCAAAAAGAAATTACCCCCACCAAAAAATTATTCCTAATGACATTCTGTCTAGCTCAGTCACCATCAGAGAAGCGTCCTCCTGCAGGGGATGAGAACAAATACAGAGAATAATAGCCAGGCCTTATAAAAAGAATGAGACCTTGGAGCACTAAGCCTAAAACAGGATGCTCCTTCCCACCAGGGCTCAGAAAGGAGCAGTGGAAAGAGTGTAAGAGTCAGATGAGATAGAGGACAACAAGGAAACAGGAGCCTCTAAATCAGCATGATCAAAGCACAAGTGAACTCATAGAGACTGAGGCAGAACACACAGGGCGTTGTCAGGTCTGTATCAGACTGAGTCCTAGAGCTGAAAGGAGAAATGAACCCATGACCCCACCCCTCAACCAGAAGCAATTTCCAATGAATAACCACTGGCAACTGGAAATTTAGTTTTCTACAAGGGGTCTTACTGGGGAAATAAACTACTCTTAAGGGTAGGCTGCAGAAATGGCCAAGAGGAAAAAAAATACTCAGGGGCGTCTTTGGAGGTTTCTTGTCTCATAATGTCCTATCAGGAATTTTCCCTTCTGTTTTTAAGACTTTTATCTTAACATTTATTTGCTTGTTGAAAATAGATTCTTCTCTCATACAACACATCCTGACAACGGTTTTCCCTCTGACTCCTCCCAGGTCCTCCTGCACCTCCTTGCCCCACCCCACACTTACTCCCCCTCCATTTCCCTTCAGAAAGGAGCAGGCCTCCAAGAGACAACCAAACACAACAAAACAACATACAACAAGACAAAGCAAACCTCTCATATACCGACAGGGAAGGAAACTCAATAAAAGCAAGAGTTCCAAGAGCAGGTAAAAGAGTCAAAGACACACCTGCTCCACTCTTAGGAGCTCCACAGAAACACCAAACTAACAGCCACAACCTATACTCAGAGGATGTGGTGCAGACCCTAGCAGGCCCCGTGCTTCTGTGAACCCACAGAGCCCTTATTAGTTGTTTTACTTGGCCACATTCTCCAACTGTCCTTCATCTGCTTTGATCCCTATAATCTTTCCTCCCTCTTGTCCATGGGGATTCTTGAGCTCTGAGAGGAGAGACCCAATAGAGACTTCCAACTTAGAGTCTTTCTCTGCAAATGTGTGGTTGCAGGTCTCTGTACCTGCTCCCGTCTTCTGCTGGAAGAAGCCTCTTTGAAGAAGACTGGACAAGGCATCACTCTTTCAGTATGGCGGAATATCATTAGGAATCATTTTAATGATGTTTTTCTTCAGTTGTATTTGGTTTCTGACCATCCTAGCAGGGTCGGGCATGAGATCCCTATTGTGGAGTGAGCTTCAAGTTAGACCACACATTGGTTGGCCACTCATGGCCATAATTCTCCACCATTGTCCCAGTACATCTTGAAGAAAAGAAAGATTATAGGTCACACATTTTTGTGGCTGGATTGGTGTTCAGGTTTCTCTTTCGGTAGCCTACAGCGTACTTCCCACACCACAGAGACTAGAACTTGGTGGTCAAGCTCCATGCAGGCACCAGTTCACTCTGTATCCTCTGTTACTAAGAGTCCTCACTGTGTTTATCATTTTATTGTATTTTATTTATATATTTTCTTCTCTCTTTTGACTCTATATGTTCCTTGCATGTATGGTATGTCTTTCAGCTTTTATAAGGGGTTCCAGAATGTGCAAACAAGTGGGTCTCTGTTTCATGTGCCTTCTCTTAGGATCTTTTCTTCTATTTTGTCCAATTCCAATGTGTTAGGTTTTTTCATATTATTGAATGTGTCTTATTATTATCCCTTGGGAGCCTGTTTGTCTTCTAATGAGAGACAGAAAAGGAGTGGGCCCAGATGAGAGGGGAGAGGGGGAGGAACTAGGAGAAATAGAGGGAGGGGAATCTGTAATCAGGGTACATTATTTTCAATAAAAGGGAAAAACAAGATGGGACTGTGTTAGCAAAACTCAAAATGCATGAAGTTAATCTGTGAAAGTCAAGACTTCAGCATCTGAAATTTTGTGTGAATCTCGACATCTATGAAGCTCTTTAAAGAGATGCTACTGAGTTGCCAGCATCAAGAATTAGAGGCAGAAGTTTGCAGAAGCAATCATCCTTTAGAAGGTTGTCATTGGATAACGACATTTTCTACTTATATAAACTGTACCTATGTGGGTATAGGATGTTTTCAGCAGTCTCCCATATACTCTTTCTCATAACAGCACTGAACACCTCATATATTCTCAGACCTCAGAGTCATCTTAGGAATCAGAGACAAGTGGCGCTGACTCCCTAATCCTCCACTAGAGGGAGACAGACACAGCAGATACAAAAGAGGTGGAAGTAGGATATCTTAGGAACAAGAGAGACCAGAGTGTTTGGGGACTGTTGGGGATGGTTTAGAGTAGATAGTTTTTGAAGTCTTGATAGTTTAACTGAAGGTGGGGGTATAGTGGTGGTAAACACACACTGACACAAGCAGACAAAGGTAGTTAGAATGATGATTCTATAAAGAATTATAGACACAAAGTGCTTTGGAAAACAAACAAGAACTGATTTGCTAGAGTCACAAACCCAGGAGGACTTCGTGTGTCACTTTGAGGTAGACCTAAAGACAAGCCCTTGCATGAAAAAACAGATTCCACATATAAACAGCAGGTGGCGCCACTCTTCACCAGGCATGTAACCTGGCAGGATCTTCTTCTTCTTCTTCTTCTTCTTCTTCTTCTTCTTCTTCTTCTTCTTCTTCTTCTTCTTCTTCTTCTTCTTCTTCTTCTTCTTCTTCTTCTTCTTCTTCTTCTTCTTCTTCCTTCCTCCTCCTCCTCCTCCTCCTCCTCCTCTTCTCCTTCTCCTTCTCCTTCTCCTTCTCCTTCTCCTTCTCCTTCTCCTTCTCCTTCTTCTTCTTCTTCTTTTCTCCTCCTCCTCCTCCTCCTCCTCCTCCCTCCTCCTCCCTCCTCCTCCTCCCCCCCCTCCTCCTCCTCCCCCTCCTCCTCCTCCTCCTCCCCCTCCTCCTCCTCCTCTTCCTTCTTCTTCTTCTTCTTTTTTTTTTTGGCACAAAAGCCAGGAAGGAACTAAAGATGGATACCTGTCCACAGTACCCAGACTCCAGTCTACACTCCAACACATCCAACACACACAAAAGAACACAGATCTTCCATAAAGATCTCCTGAGCTCTAGTCCCCATCAGCCACAAGAAAGGAGCACATAGATTAATGTCTAATACCAATTGTGCTATCAAGTTTTCATGCTTCCTTAACTAATAAGGAGACATACAGAGAAACACAAAGTGCCCTGAATGCTTCACTTCCTGAGGAAGTGCACTGACCTCTCGGGGACTGGAAAGCATATAGTGCCCCAGGAGCCATGGACTCTAACATGAAAAACCTATGACACAGGTCTCTCAAGGCAGCAAATGCCAACTCTGTGGTTTCCTGCACAGGCATACGTGAAGCCAGGACAAATGTGCCAGTGAGCCTAACACATACAAACTACGTCAGACAGGCTATTGTTGCTGGAGAGCAGTGAGAGAGGGACAACAGATGTGCATTACCACATCTGAAGTTTGTATTGCATGGTGGGCCTCACAAGAAACCTACACATGCTCACTGATCAGCTCCTCTTGGATAGGGCTATAAATCCACTTACAAGTTGGAAAATTGAGAAGCAGAAATAGTGTACTGCTTTCCCATGGTCAGTGAGCTAATACGTTAGATATTCTGGTTCCCTTAGTAGTCAAAGTTTGGCAGGACCATTGGTCTTAGATATTAATCTTATGTACCCTACATACCTTGCAAAAGTCATTGGTTTTTGGCAACTATAACTGTATTGATACAATTGCCATTATATTCTATTTTTGATAAAGGTATAAAGTCTTACTGTTCTCAATAAAATTGTTACAGCCTCAGATATGCTGTGCCCCATCCAACCAACCTGGTTTAATTCCTTTCAGTCATATTAGTTGACCTTGACCAATAAAGAAGTAAGCACAGGCACTTACAGGCCTGGAATTTTCTTACCAAGTTATCTCTTTGGGCCACCACTCCCTTACCGCATTCATAGTTTTTAGTAAAGCTTTAGTGTGTTAAAAGTAAATTTACTCCCTGGCCCTCATACTCCCAAGCCTCTTTTTTTTTTAATTTTTTATTATGTATTTCTTTACTTATATTTCAAAGGTTATTCCCTTCCCGGTTTTTCTGTCCATAAGCCCCCATTCCTTCCCCTCTCCCTCCCCTCCCCCCATACAGTTGTGTCCCCTATGCATCCCCCTTATTGCTCTCCCCCTTATTCCCCTGCACTGGGAGTTCAACCTTGGCAAGACCAAGGGCTTTCCCTTCCACTGTTGCCCCATCAAGGCTAGTCTCCGCTACATATGCAGTTGGAGCCCTGGGTCAGTCCATGTGTAGTCTTTTGGTAGTGGTTTAGTCCCTGGAAGCTCTGGTTGGTTGGCATTGTTGTTTTTAATGGGGTTGCAAGCTCCTTCAACTCTTTCAATACTTCCTCTAATTCCCCCCAAGGGGATCCTATTCTCAGTTCGGTGGTTTGCTGTTAGCATTCGCCTCTGTATTGGACGTGTTCTGGATGTGTCTCTCAGGAGAGATCTATATCCAGTCCCTTTCCGCATGCATTTTTTAGCTTCATCAATCTTATCTAGTTTTGGTGGCTGTATATATATGGGCCACATGTGTGTCAGGCTCTGAATGGCCATTCCTTGAGTCACTGCTCTAAACATTGCTTCGATATCCTCCTATGAATATTTCCTCCCTTTTAAGAAGGATTGGGAGCATCTCCATTTTTGTCATCCTTCTTCTTGAGCTTCCTGTGGTCTGTAGATTGCATCTTGGGTAATTTGAGCTTTTTGGCTAATATCCACTTATCAATGAGTGCATACCAAGTGTGTTTTTTCTATGATTGAGTAACCTCACTCAGGATGATATTTTCTAGTTCCATCCATTTGCCTATGAATTTCATGAAGTCACTGTTTTTGATAGCTGAGTAATATTCCATCGTGTGGATGTACCACATTTTTTTTATTAACTTGAGTATTTCTTATGTACATTTCGAGTGTTATTCCCTTTCCGGTTTCCGGGCAACATCCCTTCCTCCCCCTTCCTTATGGGTGTTCCCTCCCACCCTCCCCCATTGCCGCCCTCCCCGACAGTCTAGTTCACTGTGGGTTCAGTCTTAGCAGGACCCAGGGCTTCCCCTTCCACTGGTGCTCTTACTAGGATATTCATTGCTACCTATGAGGTCAGAGTCCAGGGTCAGTCCATGTATAGTCTTTAGGTAGTGGCTTAGTCCCTGGAAGCTCTGGTTGCTTGGCATGTACCACATTTTTTAATCCATTCCTCTGTTGAAGGGCATCTGGGTTCTTTCCAGCTTCTGGCTATTATAAATAAGGCTGCTATGAACATAGTGGAGCATGTGTCTCAGTTGTATGTTGGAGCATCTTTTGGGTATATGCCTAAGAGAGGTATAGCTGGGTCCTCAGGTAGTGCAATGTCCAATTTTCTGAGGAACCTCCAGACTGATTTCCAGAATGGTTGTACCAGTCTGCAATTCCACCAACAATGGAGGAGTGTTTCTCTTCCTCCACATCCTCACCAGCATCTGCTGTCACCTGAGTTTTTGATCTTAGCCATTCTCACTGGTGTGAGGTGGAATTCAGGGTTGTTTTGATTTGCATTTCCCTGATGACTAAGGATGTTGAACATTTCTTTAGGTGCTTTTTGGCCATTTGATAATCTTCAGCTGACAATGTTTTGTTTAGCTCTGTACCCCATTTTTAATAGGGTGATTTGGCTCTCTGAGGTCTAACTACTTGAGTTTTTTTGTGTATTTTGGATAGTAGCCCTCTATCAGATGTAGGATTGGTAAAGATTTTTTTCCCAATCTGTTGGTTGCTGTTTTGTCCTAATGACAGTGTCTTTTGCTTTACAAAAGCTTTGCAGTTTTATGAGGTCCCATTTGTCAATTCTTGATCTTAGAGCATAAGCCATTGGTGTTTTGTTCATGAAATTTTCCCTAGTGTTTGAGACTCTTCCCCACTTTTTCTTCTATCAGTTTGAGTGTATCTGGTTTGATGTGGAGGTCCTTGATCCACTTGGACTTAAGCTTTGTACATGGTGATAAGAATGGATTGATTTACATTCTTCTACATGCTGACCTCCAGTTGAACCAGCACCATTTGTTGAAAATGCTATCTTTTTTCCATTGGATGGTTTTAGCTCCTTTGTCAAAGATCAAGTGGCTATAGGTGTGTGGGTTCATTTCTGGGTCTTCAATTCTGTTCCACTGCTCTATCTGCCTGTCTCTGTACCAATACCATACAGTTTTTATGACTATTGCTCTGTAATACTGCTTGAGGTCAGGGATGGTGATTCCCCCAGAAGTTTTTTTATTGTTGAGTATAGTTTTCACTATCCTGGGTTTTTTTTTGTTATTCCAAATGAATTTGCAAATTGCTCTTTCTATCTCTATAAAGAATTGAGTAGGAATTTTGATGGAGATTAAATTGAATCTGTAGATTGCTTTTGGCAAAATGGCTATCTTTACTATATTAATCCTGCCAATCCATGAGCATGGAAGATCTTTCCATCTTCTGAGATCTTCCTCAATTTCTTTCTTCAGAGATTTGAAGTTCTTGTCATACAGATCTTTCACTTGCTTGGTTAAAGTCACACCAAGATATTTTATCTTATTTGGGACTATTGTGAAGGGTGTTATTTCCTTAATTTCTTTCTCAGCCTGTTTATCTTTTGAGTAGAGGAAGGCTCCTGATTTGTTTGAGTTAATTTTATACCCTGACACTTTGCTGAAGTTGTTTATCAGATTAAGTAGTTCTCTGGTGGAACTTTTGGGATCGCTTAAGTATCATCTGCAAATAGTGATATTTTGATTTCTTCCCTTCCAAATTGTATCCCTTTGACCTCCTTTCACTGTCTGATAGCTCTGGCTAGGACTTCAAGTACTATACTGAATAAGTAGTGAGAGTGGGCAGCCTTGTCTGGTCCCTGATTTTAATGGATTTGTTTCAATTTTCTCTCCATTTAGCTTGATGTTAGCTACTGGTTTGCTGTATATGGCTTTTACTATGTTTAGGTATGGGCCTTGAATTCCTATTCTTTCCAGGACTTTTATCATGAAGGGATGTTGAATTTTATCAAATGCTTTGCCAGCATCTAATGAAATGATCATGTGTTTTTGTTCTTTCAGTTTGTTTATATAATGGATAACATTGATGGTTTTTGTATATTAAACCATCCCTGCATGCCTGGGATGAAGCCTACTTGATCATGATGAATGATCGTTTTGATGTGTTCTTGGATTTGGTTTGCCAGAATTTTATTGAGTATTTTTGCATCGATATTCATAAGGGAAATTGGTCTGAAGTTCTCTTTCTTTGTTGGGTCTTTGTGTGGTTTAGGTATAAGAGTAATTGTGGCTTCATAGAAGGAATTTGGTAGTGCTCCGTCTGTTTCAATTTTGTGGAATAGTTTGGACACTATTGTTATGAGGTCTTCTATGAAGGTCTGATAGAATTCTGCACTGAACCCGTCTGGACCTGGGCTCTTTTTGTTTGGGAGACTATTAATAACTGCTTCTATTTGTTAGGAGTTATGGGGTTGTTTAGATGATTTATTTATTACTGATTTAACTTTGGTACCTGGTATCTGTCTAGAAAATTGTCCATTTCCTCCAGATTTTCCAGTTTTGTTGAATATAGGCTTTTGTAGTAGGATCTGATGTTTTTCTTAATTTCTTCAGATTCTGTAGTTATGTCTCCCTTTTCATTTCTGATTTTCTTAATTTGGATACACTCTCTGTGACCTCTGATTAGTCTGGCTAAGGGTTTATCTATCTTGTTGATTTTCTCAAAGACCAGCTCCTGCTCTTGTTGATTCTTTGTATAGTCCTTTTCGTTTCTAATTGGTTGATTTCAGCTCTGAGTTTGATTATTTCCTGCCTTCTACTCCTCTTGGGTTTATTTATTTCTTTTTGTTCTAGAGCTTTAAGGTGTGCTGTCAAGCTCCTGACATATGCTCTCTCCTGTTTCTTTTTGAAGGCACTCAGAGCTATGAGTTTTCCTCTGAGTACCGCTTTCATTGTGTCCCACAAGTTTGGGAATGTTGTATCTTCATTTTCATTAAATTCTAAGTCTTTAATTTCTTTCTTTATTTCTTCCTTGACCAAGTTGTCATTGAGTAGAGCATTGTTCAACTTCCATGTATATGTGGGCTTTCTGTCATTATTGTTGTTATTGAAGACCAGTCTTAGTGCATGGCCATCTGATAGGAGGCATGGGATTATTTCTATCTTCCTGTATCTGTTGAGGCCTGTTTAGTGACAATTTTGGAGAAGGTTGCATGAGGTGCTGAGAAGAAGGTATATCCTTTTGTTTTAGGATGGGATGTTCTGTAAATAACTGTTAAATCCAATTGGTTCATAACTTCTGTTAGTTTCTCTACGTCTCTGTTTAATTTCTGTCTCCATGATCTGTCCAGTGATGAGAGTGGGGTGTTAAAATCTCCTTCTATTATCGTGTGAGGTGCAATGTGTGCTTTGAGCTTTAGTAAGGTTTCTTTTATGAATGTAGGTGCCCTTGCATTTGGAGCATAGATATTTAGGATTGAGAGTTCATCTTGGTGGATTTTTCCTTTTATGAATATGAAGTGTCCTTTCTTATCTTTTTTAATGACTCTTGTTTGAAAGTCAATTTTATTTGATATTAGAATGGCAACTCCAGCTTGTTTCTTCAGGCCATTTGCTTGGAAAATTGTTTTCCAGCCATTTACTCTGAGGTAGTGTGTGTCTTTGTCTCTGAGGTGTGTTTCCTGCATGCAGCAAAATGCTGGGTCCTCTTTACATATCCAGTCTTTTACTCTATGTCTTTTTATTAGGGAATTGATTCCATTGATGTTGAGAGATATTAAGGAATAGTGATTGTCGCTTCCTGTTATTTTTGTTCTTAGAGGTGGAATTTTGTTTGTTTGTCTCTGTTTTGGTTTCATTGCAAGGAAATTATATTCTTGCTTTCTGTATGGTGTATTTTCTCTCCTTGTGTTGGAGTTTTCCATCTATAATCCGTTGTAGGGCTGGATTTATAGAAAGATATTGAGTAAATTTGGTTTTGTCATGGAATATCTTGGTCTCTCCATCTATGTTAATTGAAATTTTTGCTGGATACAGTAACTTGGGCTAGCATTTGTGTTCTCTTAGGGTCTGTATGACTTCTGTCTAGGATCTTCTGGCTTTCATAGTATCTGGTGAAAAGTCTGGTGTAATTTTTACAGGTCTGCCTTTATATGTCACTTGACCTTTTTCCCTTACTGCTTTTAATATTCTTTCTTTGTTTTGTGCATTTGCTGTTTTAACCATTATGTGACAGGAGGAAGTTCTCTTCTATTTGGTCCAATCTATTTGGAGTTCTGTAGGCTTTTCGTACGTTTATGGGCATCTCTTTCTTTACATTAGAAAGTTTTCTTCTATAATTTTGTTGAATATATTTACTGACCCCTTAAGTTGGTAGTCTTCACTTTCTTCTATACCTATTATCCTTAGGTTTGTGTCCTGGATTTCCTGTATGTTTTGGGCTAGGAGCTTTTTCCTTTTTACATTATCTTTCACAGTTGTTTCGATGTTTTCTATGGAATCTTCTGCCCCTGGGATTCTCTTTTCTATCTCTTGTATTCTGTTGGTGATGCTTGTGTCTACGGCTCCTTTTCTCTTCCTTTGGTTTTCTATATCCAGGGTTGTCTCCCTTTGTGCTTTCTTTATTGTTTCTATTTCCATTTTCAATTCCTTTGCCTGTTTGGTAGTGTTTTCCTGTAATTCTTTCAGTGACTTTTGTGTTTCCTCTCTAAGGGCTTCTACTTTCTTACTTGTGCTTTCCTGCATTTCTCTAAGTGAGTTCTTTATGTCTTTTTTAAAGTCCTCCATCATTATGAAACAATGTGATTTCAAATCTAGATCTTGCTTTTCTGGTGTGTTTGGATATCCAATATTTTTTTTTTGGTGGGAATACTGGGCTCTGATGAAGCCAAGTCATCTTTGTTTCTGTTGATTAGGTTCCTGCGCTTGCCTCTAGCCATTGGGTTGTCTCTGGTGTTTGCTTGTCTTGCTGTTTCTGGGAGTGACTTGACCCTGCTGTAGGCCTCTGTGTCAGCACTCCTGTAGAAATGTTTTCCTGTTTTCTTTCAGCCTTTCCTGAGAACAGGTGTTCTGCTCTCAGCTGTGGCAGCACTCCTGGAGACTGTCTTCCAGCTTTAGGCACAGGCAGGAATCAAAGTGTCCTGCCCCTGATTGCTAGTGTAGGTCCTTGCACCCAGTGGGCACAGTTGGCACTAGGTGATTCCCTCTTGGCTCTGGACTGTGGGCAGAGGGTGTTCTCCTCTGACTTCTCAGGAATGTCCACACTTCTGAGGGTCCAGCTCTCTCCCCCATGGGATTTGGGTGCAGGGAGCTGTTTGGCGGGATCAGTTCAGTCCTGGGTGCAGACCAGAACTGCAGGTACTCGTGACTGTCTGTTCCTATATCCCTTTGTCCAGAGGCACTGTGCAGTTTCCCCTTGGACCAGGGATGTGGGTCGAGGTGTGCAGAGGTAGCTGTCTGTCCTGTACCCTCGGGATGTCTGCACTCCTGGGTGATCAGCTCTCTTCCCCATGGGATTTGGGTGCAGGGAACTCCTCCCAAGCCTCTTTATGTGGCTCTTCTCTTACAGTCACATCCACCTTAGATTTTGTGCAATTTATTATTTCAGTTTATTGTTCACTGACTGCCTCAAAGTCTTATTTACTGTTAACAACATTGAAGGGATATATGTATGAAGAAGCACATTAAATATTTATTGTTTTTATAAATGGATGGATGGATGGATGGGTGCTCTTCCACCTCCAACATTCAGATTTTTTTTTACCTGTCAAACAGGAAATAAAACAAAAGATGATTGCCCACAGGTGAGACAGCAGGAAAGGGAGAAGTCCACATAAAGACGATATCCAAGATGATCTCCAAGAACATGAATGAGATTAAAGAGCAAGTCAAGCAGATGCCATGGAAACAATGCAGGACAGAAGTACTGATTCCCTCACATCTCCTTTGTTTAGACTCACCCTGTGCAATAGCATGAGAATTTGCCAAGCTCTGGGAGATGTGCCAAGGGTGGGGTCTTATTGCATTCAGCAATAGTCTGGTATGGTGGAAGAAGGTAAGAATTGGTCCTTGCTCTGAGATTTCTGTATCTCAAAGAAGCAACCACAGAGGTCAACACCAACTCTAACACTATTCAGTTGTTATCATGGGCAGCTCTGAGCACGATTCATATCCTTGTTCAACAGCAGCAGTGATGGCCACTGCCCACATCTGCTCACCCCAGGATACATTAGATTTCCCTTACAAGGTCTTCAAATCTGCAATGTTTGGCGCAAGGTTGTGCATTTCAGAACTTTGCCTGTAGAGGGAGCCAGAGTACCACAGAGTCCCAAGCCTACCATACAGGGCTGCCACAGAAATCAAACATAATTCTTTAGGGTGTTCCCAGATTCGGTCTCCTCTCTCTCAGTCCCCTCCACCCTTCTTGTCCTAGAAGCAGTCCCCTCCACAAAGGCTATCGCCATTCAAAGTTACTATGTAATCAAAATGCCCACTCCATCATTTTGTATATTGTTCTGGGTAAGTGACAAATTGCTTTGATAAAACTAATAGGGTACGGGTGTTATGTAACTCTTGCTCCTCATAAGCAATGTACGTGTTTTAACAGGTGACTTATTGAAGATATATTTGCAGGATGTTGTACACTCCAGATGCCAAAGCGAGGCATCTGGTTTACCTCACTCTTATCTGTTTCATGAGTAACGTAGAAGATGGGTGTGGATCCCGGGGGCCTTTTACTAACTTGAACAAAAAACATTCCTCATTCACCATGTTGGCCTATAACGCAACAATTTCACACAGTCAAAAGATTTCACTCCTTCACCTGAACCTGAATTCGGTTTCCCTGTAGGGGAAGATCTATAGATCTCTCTTTCATTTTTCACCTTACTTTTTTTTTTTTTTTTTTTCTTCTTTTTTTCCCCCTGTGTGAGGCTCCTACCCCTGGCCACCTGAGGGCATCTCCCTTGGTGGGAGGTAGGGGGGGCTGCACCTCCAGAGTGAGTTCATCTGAAGGCTTTACTTACACCAATATCTCACCTTTTTGGACTCCCAACACATTTGACTCCAACTCAGAAGAGCAAGCCTCATGGACGTCTAATTGTCCTCTGCTACAGAGCACACAAGGGCAGAGCCCACCATGTAAGACTGTTATAAGGAATGAACGAAATCAAGATTTTAATACTAGTACTGTGCCTGGCAGATGTCATCATTCTGTGGGGTACAGTTTCTCGTTCAGGACTTCAGTCAGGGTCTAACAGTCTAAAGCAACCACCCCTACCATCTTCCCTAAAATATTATGTTACTTGAGTGTCTACCCCCGTAGCTCACCATTCTGTCAAATTTGCTCTGGGCTTCTTCTCCAGGTATTCTGCAACTACAGTCTTAAAGACCAAGAAGCCCAAGTCTCGCACTCCTGTGAAGAATTAAACATGAAACTTAGTTGGTCCTCTTGGGCTCAGTAACTCTCATGGAACTGATTCTTTCATATTCAGGATCTTTCTATCTGCCTTGGGTTCTGGAAATTTGTCTCCCAACAGGCAGGCAGTGAGTATGGTGCCATAGTCATGAGGCAGAACTGTTCTTCACACATTTGCCCTAAATAACAAAAGCATTGTAGACTTTGTTCCTAAAGGGCATCAGAGAACCCACAGCCTCTGCTCTTTCCTGGTAGATGCTGGTCTGTCCTGATCTACTTCCTCTGCTCTTCTTACCAAAGTCTTTTAAGTCCTTAAGTGAGGATGGTCATGAAAGAATCTTGTAGATATCTTAGGATGGCCCCTTAAAAATAGTTATAGCTTTGAAGACTAAATAGGCTTGGTGGAGGGAGCAGAAATTTTAACCTTGGTGGAAAGAGAGTTGGTTGAAGTATGGGTAGGAGTGTCCTTGAGATATATCCACCCTTCCCCCTCCTCTCTACTCTCTACCATGCATGCTTCACACCCACTTGTACTCAGCCTCTCACCCCTCAATTCTCCATTTAGGAAATGTCTATCAAGGACCATGGAATGGTAGGCAATCATGGAGTTCCCTGGCCTACCTGCCTTGAGAGTCTTTTGTCATAGGTTTTCCAGGTTAGAGTCCATAGAAGCCTGACAGGACAATTGGTCTTAGACCAATCTTGTGTACCCTGTATAGTTTACAAATGCCATTGTATCCTAGCAACTACAACTAAATTGATTCTCACAACTGATACAATAGTCTGTTTCTGATAAGGGTATAAAAGGGTCTTATTGTTCTCAATAAAATTGACATACCCTCAGTTGTGCTATGGACCATCCAACTGGCCTGACTTAATTCCTTAAGGCCCGATCAGGTGACCTTGCCCTGGTAAGGAAGTGCTGGCACTTACATGGATCCTTTTCTGAACATAAAAGATGATATCCTACCTCACCTGCAGAAAATTCAGGTGTTTGAGCAAAGAGTTTGTGAGAGTGGAGTGGAAGGAATGGAGGATGTCATGGTTTTTCAATCAATTCAGAATATTAATAGGATAGAAATATATTTATGATCTTCCCTCTGTTTTTTTCTTCCTTTGACAGAGTCTTACTATGTACCTCAGACTGGCTGACAATTTGAAGCAATGGTATAGTCATCCTGCCTCAGACTCCTGAATGCTAGAACTGCAAGCTTTTACAATTTTACTCAGCTTTTATGATTTCAGTTTGTAATCCCTTGGGAAGACCACAATATTGATATTAAGCTAATGAATTATAAAATGTAAACCTCATTTTCTGGTGAAAATGGAGATACAGAAATGGTTTTATCATTCCCCCAAAACAACTGGGACACCTGACAAAATACAGAGAACAATGTTTTCAAAGCATTGAGCCAGAGCAAGCCAAGATCCATAGATGAGAAACAAGCAAACTAAACCTTAGAGATGTTCAGCTTCCTAATGTGGGTTTCCAGGCTGTAGCACAGGGAGGGAACCAGGCAAAACTAGTGTTCTCCCAGTACCAAAGAATTAAGTTTGGTTCTGAATGACCTCAGGAGTTAAAAAATTGCACATTATACACACACATACACACACACAGACATACAGACATAGAGAGAGAGAGAGAGAGAGAGAGAGAGAGAGAGAGAGAGAGAGAGAGAGAGAGGAGCATGTACATGTGGGGAAGGGTGCTCTGACAATCAGGAGTGGCCCTCTCAAATCTGTAACCCTGAAATGCTAAACTCTTTTCAGTGAGGAAGGTTTCTTAGGCAAGGGAAGGAACAACCACCCCCAAGCAGGACTCACCCATGGTTACAAAGAGTGCCATGTCTTCACAGTGAACAGCCCAAGACTCACCAGGCAGTAGTTAGATGCACTCAATTCTCCATCCATGTCTTCTGATACAAAACCAAAAGAAGCAGTACTCACAGGGTTAAGCACTTTGGGTTTTGGTATTGGGGGTAGAACCAATAGAGCCTAGAATACTATATTAACAAAGATTAGTCATGGGCTAGGGGTATAGCTCAATGGTAAAGTACACTCTGATAGATCCAGTAAACATGGGCATTGGGGACACTCATACTACACTACAGAAAAAATTCAGCAGCGGCAAAGAAGGTGGTTGTGGGGGCTCATATCAAGTTCCTCAAAGGAAAAAACTAAAGTTTCTGAGAAGAAAATTAACTGGATGTGACACAAGTCCATCACAGAAAAGATGGGCTTTATTAGCAGTCAAATGCTACAGAAGAAAGAGTTCATACATCTGGAAACCTTGCTAGAGAGATGATTCAAAGTTAATCAGAGGAAACAAAAACTATAAAATGAGTTAGAGTGACCAAAAACAAGGGGCAGTCAACTTCGTGCGCCCTTGATAGCTGGAATCTTCCCTCTACCAAAGACTAACATGATGGTAGGATGTGTTTTTGAATAAATAATGAACACTTTTTTCCAAATCATATTTTTTTTAGAGAAAACTATACATCGGGGAATATTCTTGGTCTTCAAACACAAGAATCACAAAGAAAATTATACCAAAGTACATCCTGGTCAAATTTAGTAGAACAGTAATAAAGAAAGGCATCTATAATGTAGTCAGAAAAAATTATCTATCTTTTACACAGAAATGCAGAGTGGAGGGTGGCAGTCTCCTTGACAGAAATAATCACATAATACAATGTAGCACAGTATCTGTAAACTACTGAAAGAACTGACATCTCAGAACTTTATACCCAGCCAACCTATCTTCCAAACATGTGGAGAAATAAAAACATCTTGAGACACTGAGGTGCTTATAGAATTCATTCTGACAGAAGGAAATGTGTCGGATAGCAACCTGGGTCTGCATGAAGACCTGGGGTGGTACTTACACTGCTAAACATGCCTCTTACTCTTATTTATCATTATTAGAATGTCTTTAAAGTGGGACAGTGAGCTGGAATAGTTACAGTTAAAAAAAAAAAAAAAAGCAATCCCAAAAACACTAATCGAAGCAGCCTCAGTTCTTGACCAAAAGGGGGCGCCTGTGAACTTCGGAAATGACGGTCTTGGACACTGCTCTGTCTTTCCATGGCTCCAAAGGATGGATGCCCTCGCCTGACAGCAATGGGAGGGGAGGCCCTTGGTCCTGGGGAGGTTTAATGCTCCAGAGTAGGGGTATGCTGGAGTGATAGGGCAGGAGAGTGTGGGTGGGTGGGAGAGAGCACCCTCTTACAGGCAAAGGGGAGGGTGGAAGGCGGATGTGGGATAGGGGAGTTGGTGGAGGGGGTAACCGGGAAGTGGGATATCATTTGAGATGTAAACGGATGGAGTGATCAATTTTAAAAAATCTTCTACACCCCCTCCCAAGAGAAGCCCCCTGGACCTCAGAACTGTACAGCAGTGACATGGGTAGGATACCTCACCTCAAAGACAAATTATAAAACCTGAAGCCTCCCCGATCCCCATACCAAATTGCCTGGGTTCTTAACCAGCTTTTCAGCAATCTTCTATTGAGACCATTTGGACACCTACCTCTTTTGAGCCTCTTAATTTCAAATTAAAAGGTGAGGTAGGTCACATCAGAGGACCTTGCACTGTATAATTTCTTGGTCATTTCCTACGTGTGTCAGCTTGGCCCTTCCGCCACTGAGCAGGTAAAGCCTTCTCATCTCAAGGAGAATTAGAAGCAAATCTGGGAAATGGGAACTTGGAAATCTAGCCAAGAAGTACATGGTATCAGTCAGTACTTTCTGATTTCCATAAGCTACCACCACTTCACACAATTTTCTCGTTTTGCTTTCTCATTTCAACACCCAACACAATGGGATAGAAATAATTATCCAAAACTTATAGATTTAAAAAAAAAGGGAGACCCAAAAATTGAAGAAACTTGTCCAAAGTCAACTGGTAAGGGGTAGGACTGGCATCTGAGCCAAAGCTCATGTCTCAGAACAGAAAGGTTGGTACTCGTCTGCGTCTGTCAGTCTCAGGTCCTGACAGAAAAGGCCTATGCAACCTTCTGAAGTCCTTCTATTTTGCCTATAAAGCTGACTCCAAATAGTATTTAAGCATTTAAAACCCTTGTTGAGTTTCCACTCTTAAATAGGTCCACTCCCACAAAGATGTGATTTAACACATCCAGATCTTAAACCAGGCTAACAATCTTAGGGCTTTCGCACAATTTCCATTAATATTTTTACTTCTCCACTGCAAATGTAAATGTCTCTGAAAAAATGAAATTATTAAAAAACTTCAAACTCATTTTATAGAAGAAATTTTCACACTTTATGTGACTTGTCCACAGTCACATAATCCAGATGCAACCACTGAGGGTAACAACTTTGATGCCTCAACTTCAACCTGGTGCTTTCCTACTAAACTTCTCCTGTTACAAGTCACCACCTCTAAAGGTTGAGGCGAGCTTATGCCTGAGTGTATTTGTTCCCTTGGTGCTAAGAGGAACATGGTGAGGAAATGCTCAGAATAAGAACAATTTGCTGTGGTATTGGTACAGAGACAGACAGATAGACCAATGGAACAGAATTGAAGACCCAGAAATGAACCCACACACCTATGGTCACTTGATTTTTGACAAAGGAGCCAAAACCATCAAATGGAAAAAAGATAGCATTTTCAGCAAATGGTGCTGGTTCAACTGGAGGTCAACATGTAGAAGAATGCAGATCGATCCATACTTAAGTACAAAGCTTAAGTCCAAGTGGATAAAGGACCTCCACATCAAACCAGATACACTCAAACTAATAGAAGAAAGACTAGGGAAGCATCTGGAACACATGGGCACTGGAAAAAATTTCCTGAACAAAACACCAATGGCTTATGCTCTAAGATCAAGAATCGACAAATGGGATAAAACTGCAAAGCTTCTGTAAGGCAAAGGACACTGTGGTTAGGACAAAACGGCAACCAACAGATTGGGAAAAGATCTTTAACAATCCTACAACAGATAGAGGCCTTATATCCAAAATACAAAAGAACTCAAGAAGTTAGACCAGAGGGAGACAAATAACCCTATTAAAAAAATGGGGTTCAGAGCTAAACAAAGAATTCACAGCTGAGGAATGCCGAATGGCTGAGAAACACCTAAAGAAATGTTCAACATCTTTTAGTCATAAGGGAAATGCAAATCAAAACAACCCTGAGATTTCACCTCACACCAGTGAGAATGGCTAAGATCAAAAACTTAGGTGACAGCAAATGCTGGCGAGGATGTGGAGAAAGAGGAACACTCCTCCATTGTTGGTGGGATTGCAGACTGGTACAACCATTCTGGAAATCAGTCTGGAGGTTCCTCAGAAAATTGGACATTAAACTGCCTGAGGATCCAGCTATACCTCTCTTGGGCATATACCCAAAATATGCCCCAACATATAAAAAAGACACGTGCTCCACTATGTTCATCGCAGCCTTATTTATAATAGCCAGAAGCTGGAAAGAACCCAGATGCCCTTCAACAGAGGAATGGATACAGAAAATGTGGTACATCTACACAATAGAATATTACCCAGCTATCAAAAACAATGACTTTATGAAATTCGTAGACAAATGGTCAGAACTGGAAAATATCATCCTGAGTGAGGTAACCCAATCACAGAAAAACACACATGGTATGCACTCATTGATAAGTGGCTATTAGCCCAAATGCTTGAATTACCCTAGATGCATAGAACACATGAAACTCAAGACGGATGATCAAAATGTGAATGCTTCACTCCTTCTTTAAAAGGGGAACAAGAATACCCTTGGCAGGGAATAGAGAGGCAAAAGATTAAAACAGACACAGAAGGAACACCCATTCAGAGCCTGCCCCACATGTGGCCCATATATATACAGCCACCCAATTAGACAAGATGGATGAAGCAAAGAAGTGCAGGCCGACAGGAACCGGATGTAGATCTCTCCTGAGAGACACAGCCAGAATACAGCAAATACAGAGGCGAATGTCAGCAGCAAACCACTGAACTGAGAATAGGACCCCCGTTGAAGGAATCAGAGAAAGAACTGGAAGAGCTTAAAGGAGCTCGAGACCCTTATGAACAACAATGCCAAGCAACCAGAGCTTCCAGGGACTAACCCACTACCTAAAGACTATACATGGACTGACCCTGGACTCTGACCTCATAGGTAGCAATGAATATTCTAGTAAGATCACCAGTGGAAGGGGAATCCCTTGGTCCTGCTAAGACTGAACCCCCAGTGAACGTGATTGTTGGGGGGAGGGCGGCAATGGGGGGAGGATGGGGAGGGGAACACCTATAAAAAAGGGGAGGGGGCGGGAGTAGGGGGATGTTTGCCCGTAAACCGGGAAAGGGAATAACACTGGAAATGTAAATAAGAAATACTCAAGTTAATAAAAAAAAAAAAAAAAAGAACAATTTGCTGGCATGGTACCACAGCAAAAAGGACCTCCTGCCATAGTGAGGCAACTCCCAGGATGTAAGGCTGTTAAAGGTCATTGTGCTTCTTCCTGCAGTGACTCTAGTATGGAATATTCCCTTTGTGACTGGCGTGGCAGAGCAGGGTCATTCAATTCCACATGGCTCTCCCCACCCCACCAGCCTCCTGTAGAAGACAGGGAGGATCCAGGAGCAAGAGGGGGGCCCAGTCTGTCCTCATCCTTAATGAAGGAAAGATAGAATCACCGCAAGACTGACTTAATTAACACCTGCCCCGAGTTTCGGTTGCTGATTAAGGGCACTCCTCCCTAGGCTCCCATGGGGAAATGTGTTGCAATTTATCATAGGTGGGACAGCAGCATTAAGGTCAGTGTAGGGTTAAGGGTCCCTCCAGTTGAAGTTCTTTTCACATCTTAGCACTAAGTCAGGAACAAAACAGGTCTCTAATTCAACCCATAGCCCATCAGACCAAAAAGAGGGTGGCTCCTGTAGTTAGCCCAGATCTCAGGGTATTCAGGCAAACTATTCCCCAGGCCCTCCTCCTACCTGAATCCCTTTCTATTCCCGATCAGAAAACTCCCCCAAACTTGAACTCAGAACTGTCTGGCTACAAACCCAGTATCAGTTTAATTCCTTCTGTACTTCACCTCTGCTCCAAGGCCATGGACCTAGCTTTCACAGACCTGACCCCATTCTCAGTTCCTTCTTCCCCAGTTCACACCTACTCTAATCTCATCTGCATTCACCTGCATTATTTAAAGAAACAACAAACAAATAAGATCACCACAGAGGAGGTTCCAACAAGCAAACAAATAATAGGATGTGTCAAGTCTGCCTTCAGGTCACAGGGCAGTGTCACTGTAGCAATAGATTGCCCACAATGGCCTCTGTGGAGGCTGCACACACATTCTGCAGCCTGACTATATACTACCTATCCGTCCTCAGCCCACCTTCCACCCACCAATATCATTACCCACCCATCATCCCTGCTCTTTCTTCATTGTGCTTGCAGGTCTCCCTCATGTTTGATTTATTATCTTTCCTGTTACTAGTCTACTAGCCTTTAAACAAACAGGAGTAAACTCCAGGAGGGCAGAAATGCTTGTATTTTGTTCACTGCTGTACCCTTGGCACCCAGAACAGGGCTTAGGCCATGCAGCTGCTTAGTAAAAATACACTGAATAACTGAAAGTCACATCACTTATCTGTGGCAAGTAAGAAAAGGGCCAATCACCCAGACAGATTTTCAAACTTCTGGTCTTCTCTGAGAAGACATGGTCTCCAAATTACCTCTTTAATTGTGCAAAACCAGGAGAAAATATACAGTAACATTCCCCCAACACACACACACACACACACACACACACACACACACACACACACACACACACACGTCATGTGGCAGGGGCAGAGACACTTGGCATAGTTAGAGTCAGAATCCATATTTCTTAAAATCCCACTCTTGTTTGGCTTAAGCTTTAATCTAGAAATCCAGCACTTGAAACCCATATCATGTGAGAGAGCCAACCCCTGACACTATTAATAATACTCTGCTATTCTTGCAGACAAAAACCTGGCATAGCTGTCTCCTGAGAGACTTCATCCAGCAGCAGATGGAAGGAGATGCAGAGACCCACAGCCAAACATCAGGCAGAGCCTGAGGAGTCTTGTGAAGAGTAGGTAATGAGCTGGAGGGGTCAAGGATACCACAAGAAAACCCACTAACCTGGAACAATGGGGGCTGACAGAGCCTGGGGCACCAACCAGGGTACATACAGAAGTTGATCCTAAATCCCCTCCCTACACATTTGTAGCAAATGTGAAGCTTGGTCTTCCTGTGGGTCCCCTAACAAGTAGAGCAGGAGCTGTCTTGGTCTCTGTTCCCTGCCATCTGATCTCCCCTAATTGGACTGCCTGGTTGGGCCTCAGTGAGAGAGGATGTACTAGACCTGCTGTGCTGGGACTAGATACCCCAGGGTAGAGTAATACACAAGGATACTTTTCTGAAGAGAAAGGGAGGGGCAGTGGAGAGAGAAAATTTTAAGGGTAGGATTGGGGGTGGGGGACTGTGATCAGGACATAAAGTGAATTAAATAAAAAAATAAATTTAAAATAATGTATTTATAACATTTGTGAATTATGTAAAAATAAAGATTAAGCTGTTAGCATTGGGGTTTTAATCAAGAAGAGAAAAGGAAGAAGGAGGAGGAAGAGGAAGAGGAGGAAGAAGTAGGAGGAGGAGGGGGAAGAGGAGGAGGAGGAAGCTGTCACCCAGGACCATTTCCTTGTTCCCTGAATATCCAATGCTCTTCACTTAACCTCCAAATGCACCTTGGAGCAGCTGCCTTCTTTGTCTTCTCTGACATTGCCTAAGTCAAGGCCATCTCTTCTGCTAGGACCCCTGCAGCAGCCTCCCAGCAGCTCTCTTTCACTCTTGGCCCCTCCTGATCACACACTCTACTTGAAACCCTTCAATACTTCTTATTTGCTTAGAAAAAAATCAATTCATGAAACCTCATCTCACACCTCTTCGACCCTCACTGGCTACACTTGTACGCCACTGGCCTCTTTGCTCCTTTTCAGATACCATCAGGTTTCCTTCCTCCACATAAGCATGCCACCTGTCTAGAATGCTCTTTCTTCTTCAGGCCTCTGTTCAAATGTTACCCCCTTGAGGTAGCACTGCCTGGCTCCCTGAAGGACACTCTGTTCTGTGGTTATTTTCTGTTCTACCATCATCTTTCCTTTATTCCTGATGCTTACCATGCTCTGTGATCCTGCCCCCTCCTTTTTTTTCTTGCTGTACCTTCTGTTAGGCACTAGACTGTGAGTTGCATTGGCAAGAACTTTATCTCTCTAACTCATCTTTCTATTCCCACTTGCCAGGCACACAACATAGGTGCTTGCCAGGATTTTCTTGAAAGAATAAATCTTTCATTCTGTCTGTTTTGTTTTGTTTTGTTTTGTTTTTTTTGCAGTGTTTGTTTGAGACCACTCTATACTCATAGATACTCTCCTATATCGAGAGAGAGAGAGAGAGAGAGAGAGAGAGAGAGAGGTGATACAGCCACACACACACACACACACACACACACACACACGAACACACACGGACACACACGGACACCCAACACATACTACATGGATCACCATCAACTCTGGTTGCAACCTAACATGACTTTGTTGCTTTTGACATCCCCTTCATTGGAAACAGCCTCTTTTCTCACAGGGATGCATCACTACATGTTCTTGTGAGTCTCTGGGACTTGCTTTGTCCTCTGACCTCTATAGTTTGCCAATCCTTTTGTACCAATGGGTCCCTCATCTATGTTTCCAGGTGAGGTCCAAACCGTAGCCCTTCTTTGAAGTGTTGCAGACCCTCCCCTTCCTTCCTCTCCATGTTTGTGCTGTGGGCACTGCTGAAAGAACAGTGAGTGATCTGGAAATACATAATGAGAATATCTGGTTTTACACACACACACACACACACACACACGAGCGCACGCACGCACACACACACACACACACACACAACACTACCACTACCACAAACACTAACACTACCAACAACAACAATAACAAATAAACAAAACCTAGCAAAGTTTCTGAATCTAATGTGGCACTCAGCACTTAGAACCTCCCTCTGTGGACTGATCTTAGCAAGTTCTTCACTTGGGTAATGACCTCTGAAAAATTATTTGCAAGCATAGTCTAGAGAAACTGAAAATTGCAGTTTCAACTCTGGGGTGCTTCCCTGGGCCTGAGTTCTTAGTTAAAAGGCATGGCAACACCTGCATATCCACTCCCTGTCCCAACCAACATCATAGTCAGTGGGCGAGGCTTAAAAGACTGCAGGTTTTGAAGTGAAACAGGTTCAGGTCTCATTCATGACCACCAACTTGTACACTGCACCAGCAAGTACCTTCCAAAGTCATCCAGTGCCCAACATCACTAGATCCTGTGGGCAGAGAAATGATACACAGGTCCAGATTCTGAACAAGTCACTTCAGTGTAGGGGTCTCTGGCTTCCCACCTAGAATGGGATGATATCTAAGGTTTGGAAATGTTTTCAGGATTTCATTAGATAATATGTGTAACTATAGGTGTTCACTATGATGGATGAGAATATAGCTAAAATATGTTTAAACCATGCCTAAACTTTAGCATTATGTCTTTACCCTAAGAAATCTACCCTTCAAAAAGGATCAAATAAGCATTTTACATTTTTTCCATTCATATAAAGAAGTAGGAAAAGAAATAAAATACCCGCTAATTAAAATTTTAAATTCTCAAAGAATCTAAAACAGAAGCATCCTAAATATTCAACAGTGCCACAATGAATGAAATACACACAATCATTTAAAGTAATTACAAGGACTATGTAGCAACAAAAAAATGTTCATGACATCATGAAAGGTGATGAAATCAGCATACCGAATGAAGCAGGTAGATAATGACGGTAGAAGGCTCAGGCATAAGTACAGAGTTTCAGAAACAGCAAGCTGGTTCAAAAGTAATGGGCCACTAAGAGTTTCTGTGCCTCTGTCTGAAACTGTATGTGAGGTCGTTTGTTTTTGTATTTTTAAAGGAGTGATTTTTCTTAATGTGCTCATCCTCTTCCATACAGTCCACCCAGCTGTCGCATGAGGGAATGAGATATGTATACACGTGCTTCACATTATCTCCACAAGTTGGCTGAAGCCTGAGCATGTGGTATTCTAACCCCCCTCTTAAGGCTTCCAGGATGAGAAATTTAAACAATTGTGGTTAGTATTATGTTTTTTCCTTTGGAATAAGCCATGCAAATTTGTGGCAGTCTGGTTGAAAGAGGAGATTATAAAAATGACATTTAAAAAATTTTTAAAGTAGCTTGGTGAATGGCAAGTCTTTGAAAGGGTAGGTGTTATTTACTTTTGATTTATTATTGATTCCTGAAAAAAAATACGCAGAATAAGTTTGCCCCTATGGAGTTAGTTAGCCACTCATAGAAAGTCTTCAGAAACTGCTGTTAGAAACTGAAAACAGAGATACCTTCAGAGCAGTACCCAGAACTAGCATCAAGCACATTTTCCTAGGTGGACTATCCCCAAGTACAGCCTGATTCTGTGTTCTCCCATTCCTGTATTCCACCATCCGTCCATCCATCCGTCCATCCATCCATCCATCCATCCATCCCTGCATTCTATTACCTATCTTGTCATGAACTTGATGACTTACTACTTACCATCCATCAGTCTCATCTCTCTGTTCATCCACTCACTCATTTCCCCTTCTTTGGATATTCCTTTACAAAAATTAGGGGGTCAAAATAATTTAAGCCTTTAGGGGGACTATTAATATCAAAGGCTAAGTTCCAGGTTCTTAAATGGGGCCAATGATGCAACAGGATTGATACCCAGAAGACGTGCTTCTCATTGCCTCCCAGTCCCTGCAGGCAGTTCTAAATCTGGTTCAGTCACTGGGCGGCCTCCCAAAACCTATCTTAGGAACAATAGACCTCAATAATTAGGCCACTATTTGTCATCAAGGCACACCCATGTCATAGCAGCACTGTGTTGGTGGCTAGAACAAAATCTTCAAGGCACTCCAAGCATTTCCCACCTAAATCTGTCACTTACTGGTGCTGTAGGTGGAGTGGGAAAGGCTGTGTAGTATGGCTTGTCAAGCTGCCAGTAAAAACCAGTTTCCATCCACTGAGTGGTGAGATTTCATTACCTAAGCCTGGAACGTGACCCTCATCAAGTGCTTATTGAGGTTGCTGAGAACCCACTCCATGCCAGACCTTCTTTCTTACACGAGATCATCACTGCTTAGGTTCATCCGTAGAATGGGTGTCAAATGGAGAAATGGAGTCTGCACCTACACAGAGACTGATATGTTCAAAGAGGAAATTAATGAATTTGTGCTCTGAGTGAGGGCTAGAGCTAAGTGTTAGGAATTCAGGGAAGAGCCCAACATCTATTGCCTACGCAGAACACAGTGTCTAGTGGAGACAGGAGGCCTCACAAAGGTGATGGGCTGTCACAGCACCTGTCACAGGAAGGATGTGACCCGGGAAAACAGCCATATCTGTCCAGAGAATCCCAGAGGTTTGGAAGAAGGCGTGCTGGAACTCAGCTGGACAGCCCAGTCAAACACATCTGACTCCTGCTAGACAAATCCAAACGAAGCATGAAAGAGACAGGATTCCATGCTGCCAGGGAAGCTTGCTGCTCACAGTGGGCCTTGAGGTGCTGACACCACTTTCATCACACAGCTCAGATTTGGAACTGTGAGCAATAGAAGACTCCTTATGCTGCTGGTTAAGCACATTTAACTCTTCGTGCTGACGCGTAACTGCCCTAGCTTTCAGTTTTCTTTCTCACAACCAACTGTCACTCCAGCTGGTCCTGAACACACACACACCCACCACACACACACACACACACACACACACACACACACACACACACACACACAAATACACACAGCACAGCACACCACACCACATCACACCACACATTACACTCCATTCTCTCTTTAAGCCCTAACTCTCAGGCCACCTTTTCTATGAAGCTTCTCTAGAGTGGCCTGCTCCCAAAACCACCTCAGCTGTACTTTGCATCTGACTCTATTGCCACCCGTGGGAAGCTGCATTCTGGATAGATATTGATCCTGTGACCAGTAACCTGAATCTTTGGACCTCCAAGAGCTCACTGGCTTGGCACCTAGTAGGACCTCAGCATCTAACTGCTGAGCTACTGGACCTCCCAGAACTGACTCACACTCAGGTAACCCTGCAAGGCTCAACATGTTGCCCTGGCAGAGAGCCAATAGCTGACTTGGGATAAACAAGTGATGTGGAATCTGGCAGTGTCCCAGTCATTCTGCCACGTAGCAGCAGACACCTTCAATACATGGTATTTTCTAATGTTTACAGGAAACTTCTGAGCTCACCAAGCACATGTCCACAATCAGGCACCCAACATGTAAGGGTTGAACACCCATTGTATGCAAGACACCAAAGCACCATGAACCTTTACTGGCTGGAAAAAGAAGCAGGGGTATCTTACTGATCACTAGATAGAATATAGAGCTGCTTGTTTTTATTTAATTGGAAGTACAATGTAATTTGTGTTGTTCTCAGTATATTTCCTTGACTTTCTTATAGTGGCTCTGTCTTATTCATGCAAGCAGACATTTAAAAAACAATGTTTTAAAACAAACTCAGTGGGTGTATTGAAGATGAAGACATATAAGAACTGATTTCTTGATCTTCAATGGGATCTAATTCACTTTATAGTCAGGTGATCACTGTCTGGGGAGGCAAGAAGCAGTGAGTATAAAGGAAGGGGAGAGAGGATGGAAGAGTTGAGGCATCACTAGAAATATCCCCCTCTGTCAGCCTTCTCTCCTTGGATCCTTCTCTCCCTACCGTAGCTCATCCCTCTTCAAACTCTAGCTCAGAGATGTGGGCCCTTGGAGCCTTGGAGATATGTTCTCTCTCTCTCTCTCTCTCTCTCTCTCTCTCTCTCTCTCTCAAGCACACACATACACACACTTACATACACACACATACACACACTTACATACACACACACACACACACACACTCCTACCCTGTACAGAAACTGATTAATCCTACCTTCTTTTTAGCAAAATCAGAAATGTAGGTTAGTTTCAAAATGGAACTTTATTTGGATAAACAAGAGGGAAAAGAGCCAAGAAGAGCTCCAAGAAGTGACAGCAGCAGAGCGCTGTACCAAGAACAGAGCCATTTTCCTAACTAACTCACTGGAAGACTAGATGCAGATGGTCTTGGCTGGCACATGGAACGTAGGATCCAGCCTTACCTCAGCCTCTTACTCTCAACAGAGCACCTGCTGCTTCCACACGTTTGCTGAAACACCAAGGCAGGAAGAAAACACAGTTCTGTGTCTCCCCAGTGAGCCTGGAGCAGAAGGCAGCTGTATATACACTTCCCCATCCCAAATGTAAAGAGGCCCTGGTCCTCCGTACAAAGTTGAGTGTAGAGAAAGGGAGCTGACTGCTCTCTTTTTCTGCCTCCCTGAAATCTAACAGAAAGATGACAAGATTTGGATTTCCCCAGCATTGCCTGCTCCTAGGACCCATCTACTCTCCAGTGCATGGCTCTGACTTTGAGTTCTTCCCTCCAATGTTCACTGAACATCCTGCCAGCCACTGCTCAGATCCTCTTCCTATCACAGCTGAGATCTCGTGTCAGCTCTGACTAGGCTCAATGCAAGACGTGCTGGAGCCTGTGTCTCTGGCAAGGTTCTATGCAAGCGAGGAGTGCTGCACAGATGCATACAGGATGTCCCGCCTCTTACCCTCCACGGACCTTAAAGACAGCCAGACTCTGGTCTCGATCCTCCAGGCTTCATACCTGCTTCTGCCTTAGACTTTGATTGCTCACCCCCAAACCTAAAGACCCCTCTCCATGTTCTAGTTCTAGTTCTAGTGGGGAAAACAATACTAACTAGACACATGGAATAAGACTGTATATTTAAAAACAAAACAACTGTGCTATGAGCTGATCAAGTTCCTGGCCTCTGGGATCAGGCTAATTCGTAGCTTTGCTCCACCTTCACCACAAGAAATGCATTTTCTCCTTAATTCAGCCTGGTGAACTCAAGCCCGTACTGCTTTGCAGACGTTCTTGGCTTCCTCCACAGAGGCAGGCAGAGATTTTCTTGTTATACGCAGAGCTGAACACTAGGTGGCAGCCAGGCCACAGGCCTTGCCAAAGAACCGCGCCTTCTGCCTGCCTCAGAAGCGAGGGTGAAGGCATCCACTTCAGCTATCCTGGTGCCAGGCATGCCTCCGGTTCCATCCAACTTTATCCTTGTTTCTTCTGCTGCAAAGAGACCCGTTGGCAAAGGGACCCAAGGGAAGCTTGCTGCTGCCAGGCTCAGGCTGAAGACTTGAGAGGAAGAGGAGATTCAGGTTTGGTGTTCAGTTCACTCCTCTGGCTATGAGTTCTTCTCTCACAGAACCAAAGGCTGCAGCACATGCTGAGGCCTTGCTGGCAGCAGAGGGGTTTACATAATGAACCCACAGACCAGGAGGCTGCTTTGTCTGCTATTCTAAGAGTTCTGTACAGATTGCCACCAAGGAAACTCTTAGAGTCCCAGGGAGCCCAGCCATGCTACACTCACCACGTTCAGTATTGACTGTTTCCCTCAGATTGCAAGCAGGTTTCGCTTTGGAATTATTTCTCCTGTTTGTGACTCCCTTCACCACCTGCGTTTTTAGCCTCACTGACTGAAAAGTTGTATCTACTCTCTCTCTTCATGCCCTCCGACTTGCCCTTCAACCAAGTATATTCCAATGTAAATTCAGAATATCTAACCCCCCAGATTTGGAATCAGATGTTACATCACTACCAAGACCAAGGTCATATTGGCTCACACCTTGCTGTACTCTTTGCTGCTGCTCACACCTGAACCCACCCCTTGATCTGTTCTCTATGCACAGTCCAAACCCATTTTTTTTTCAGTATTTTAGCTAGTTTCTACTGACACACTCAACTATCCCCAGGTGATCTTCTGCTGACTCAGTATGGAGCACTGAATTCATCCGTCTGCCCACTGCCCCACACACACCTGTTTCTGCTTTGTTTTCTGCCTCAGCAAAAAGCCTCATCAGGAAACCTTCAGCCACCAAAATTCAGAGCAGTGGAAGCCACAATGGTCTCCTTCCTTCCATGACCCACAAACACTCCATAGCCACCTCCCAATTATCCAAAATCTCTCCCTCCAGGTCCCATATACTGCACCGGCCAGTCTATGCCACAACATCTAAAATGGCTTTGATGCTGACTTCCTCTTGACCCCTCCACATCGCACCATCCTCCTATTAGACACTGTTCTAAAATACAAAGCTAAGTGGATCATCTCTTTCTTTAAAGTCTTTCTGTACACCAGAGAGGGGGTGAAAACACTGTTGCAATGCCCACAGTCTCTGCTACACGGCTTGGTAAGCTCCTCTTCCCCTCCTCCCCCCTCCTCCCTCCCCTCCTCCTCCTGCTCTCCTCCTGCTCCCCTCCTCCTCCTGCTCCTCCTCCTCCTCCTCTTCCTCCTCCTCATACTCCCACCCACTGGAGGGATCCCCAGGCATCCAATCCCCTTACCTTTTCTGCAACTTCCATCCAACAATGCTTTCTGTCTCCGTTTTGTCCACTGAGGTTCAGTTCAAGAACAATCAACTCTCTCATACTTGCTTTGTAGTGGGCTCTCATTCTCTGTGTTTACTTGATCAAATGGCCCAGGGGTATAGTTATGTGGTCTTACACACGTACATTACTATTACATAGGTATTGACTCAATTTAAGGTCAAAGACTGTTCTTTTGGTCTCTTGAACTAAGTCCAGTCCCATAAATGGAGAAGACATGAAATGGATCTTTATTGGACATGTAGCTGGGTGACAGAAAATGGATAAGTTGTTCCAGAAAGTTCCCTGCTCAAACAGAGGTGTTCTCAAATTTTTCCACCATATCCCAGAATCAATCATGAAGTGAGATGAAGACCAAGGACTTTTTCTTTTTTTCTTTTATTTTTTTATTAGTTAATTTATTTATTCACTTTATATCCTGATCATGCTTCCCCTCCCTCCCCTCTTCCCAGTCCCTCCTTCTCATCTCTCCTTCTCTCCATCCTCCTGTCCTCTCTTTCTCCTCAGAAAAGGGGAGGCCTCCAATGGATTTCAACCCACCTTGGCATATAAGTTGCAGTAGCACAACTCCTAGAGAAGGTAAACAAGGCAGCCCAGTTAGGGGAAAGGAACCTGAAGGCAGAAAACAGATTCAGAGGCAGCTGCTGCTCCTGTTGTTATAAGTCCCATATGAAGACTGAGCTGCACAACTGTTACATCTGTGCAAAAGGTCCAGGACTGTACCATACAGGCTTTCTGTTAGGCAGTTCAGTCTCTGTGGGCCACTTTGGGCCCTGGATAGTTGATTCTCTCTGTTTTCTTGTAGTGTCTTTGATCTCGCTGGCTCCTTCAGTCCTCCCTACAACTTCCATAGGTTTCCCCAAACTCCACTTAATGTTTGACTTCAGGTCTCTTCATGTTTCCAACAGTTGCTGGGTGAAGTCTCTCAGAGGACAGTTATGCTAGGCACCTGTCTGCAAGTATAGTAGAGAGTCATTAATAGTATCTTTCATGGCATGGGTCTCAAGCTGGGCCAGTCATTGGTAGAGCATTTCTTCAATTTCTGCTCCACCTTTGCCCCTGCACATCTTGTAGGAAGGCCAAACTGTGGATCAAAGGTTTTCAGGCTGAGTTGGTGTCCCAATCTCTCCCTGGAAGTCTTTTCTTGTTATAGGAGATGGCCATTTTGGGTTCCATATTCCCCATTACTAGGGTCCCTCATTCCTGGGATTTTCCATTGTCCTAGGTTTCTAGCACGTCTCAGAGATATCCTACACGCAAACGAACTCCACCCCTTCCCCACCCAGTTCCCTCCATCCATCCACCCCCAATGTCTATTCTGTTTCCCCTTCTAAGTGAGATTCACGAGTCCCCCAGGGGGCCCTCGATGTTACTTAGTTTCTTTGGGTCTGTGAATTGTAACATTATCATCCTGTCCTTTATGGTTAATATCTTCTTATAAGTGAGAATATACCATGAAGTAAAAAACCAGGACTTCTAAACATTACAAAGAAGCCCAACTAGATGTCATTCTCCAGCCAAGGGGTTGGACCCACTTTTTAATCTTCACTTTCAAAAGTCTGGACACTGTTTCTGACTTCACACTTAAGTATTATTCAGACTCTTCTTGACTTCAATTTGTCTCTTACATTGCTCCAGGGAAAGCTCTTTCACACTTGATGAGAATGAAACAATACAGCCAAACACTAACTCAAGAAGAAACCAGCCTCTGCCAAAGAGTCTAAGCAGAGTCTAGATTGCCAACTTAAGGGAAATAGAAACCCATTCTTTCTTGTTCCCACAATCAGGAAAGGCAGAGCAGCTATAGCAACACCAGTGGCATTGCCTTACAGTTCCTGGCACATTTCCCAGGCTGGGATTTTATCCATGTTCTTCCTTGATTGCTCTTCGTGGTGCACTGTTCAAGACAAATACTCAGCATAAAAAGCCCGCTATGAAGTGTCCAGCCAGCTTGACATCTCTTTCCCCACAGCTGCGCTTATTAGGCAATAGTGTCCGTATTTCTTTTACAACACTAAGATTTTAATTTGTGTCTCATATGACTGCCTTATCCATGTCTTGTGGCAAGCAGTAGGTGTCTGTCAGGGAATATCAGTAGTTCATCTCTGGTCTGGTATTGAGAAATTGAATTGAATTGCCCATTAGCTTGAACACTAATTTTCAAGGCAAACAAAAGGTTATAAATTCCAAGCAGGTAGAGGAAACAGGAAAGACCTTGTAGGTGGAGGGCATCTGAGAAGAATTCCTGGGATAGATGTGACTGGAAGAGACTGCAAGTATGAAGCAATGCTAGGTGCAACACTAAGTCCCTTTAGGAGCCTTACTGTCATTAGGACGTCTGTGAGAGAAAGATCAGACTTCCCTTCTTCCTCTCTCCGCCCCAATACAAAAGAACAGGAGTGTATCATGGTGGTTAGAGATGTGGCCTTCAAAACAAACACCCTACATTTAATAGCTGGGTAATCTTGGGCTAGCCACTGTACCTCTCCCCAAGCTGTTTCTTCACTCATAGAGGTAAAATTACACTTACTAGATCACATAATGATTAAAGGTGTTAACCTAAGAAAGCAGCTTACAAGGCCCTAAAACTTATCTAATTATTTTCAAAAATTAAGGTGTGCACTAATCGTTTAATTTTTTTCAAGTACTGTTTTTAATCCTTACAATACTGGTTCAGAAATGGAGGTGCAACAAGGTGCCTAGGGTAAGCCTGAAGTGGAGAGATAAAAGCTAATTCTGGGTGATTGACATATTCTATCCATGGAAGCCAAGCATTCCCCTAGCAAGTATGACGTATTTAGAAAAGAACCACCCAACATTTCCCTCTGAAAACCAGAAGCACAATTAGAGCTCAAAAGAATAATCACTTTGCTTCTTCGTGACTCATGATCATCAGCAAATGCTGTTGCACTTTATCCCTCTACACCCTGTGGAGGAACCAAAGTATCCAAACTTCTGATGAGCACTCAGAACCCAAAGAGGGTGGATTAGAAGGTGAAAGTAGCTGCCCCTGGAAGTGGTTCAATGAACCCCACCCTACCCAGAGGCACCTATTGGTCAGAGGAGCCTACAGCCCACGGGGTGGACAATAGGCCTTAAGGAAGCAACCAGAGCCTAAGCATTGCCTGAATTGTCAATATTCCTTTATCACTTTTGACCTTGTGTTTGTAACTGGCATTACAAGTCTACTCTTCATTGAAAGCCTACTGTTACCAGTCACAAGGAAAAAAAACTTGTTAAGACTCTTTATTTCATGTAGTCTATATAACACCTGAAAGAAAAGTATACCAGCTCCATTCTCACACAAAGACCAAGACTCAGAATTTTTAGGATTTACTCCAAGTCTTAGAGACCCTTATTGGAGAAGCCTGAAGTTAGGTGGTCTCTCTCTCTCTCTCTCTCTCTCTCTCTCTCTCTCTCTCTCTCTCTCTCTGTGTGTGTGTGTGTGTGTGTGTGTGTGTGTGTGTGCACGCACCTCTGTACATGTTTGTATGGGTGCACATGTGTTCATTTAAACATATGTGCATTTGTATTTGTGCTCATGTGGATGTGTAGGCGGGGTGAACATCAGGTTTCTTTTCGAGTCTCTCTATATATTACTTTTGGGGACAAGGTCTCTCACTGAGCCTGAAACTCACCAGTTCAGCTATAAGGCTTGCCTGTGAGCTTGAGATATCTACATGTCTCTGCAACTCTATGGCTAGGATTATGGACACTGCTGCACTTGATTTTGATATGGGTGCTGGGGATCTGAATTCTGGTCCTTAGCCTTTTGACACAAGTACTCTACTGACTGGGCCATCTCCCCAATGCCTCAGTTTCTAGTTTAATATCAATAAAAGGTCATTTCTGCCTAAAGATATACTGAAAAGAGAAAGATTTAGAAGAAAGTAAGAAGGTCTCAAGTTCTTGGCTAGTGACGTCAGAGGAAGAGGTTAAAATCCACTGTTGTGTGAAATAATACACGATGGTTCGGGACTCCACATCTCAGCCTTGGAGAGCTGCCTCAAGTTTTCCCCTCTCGTGATCCAAGCACAAGTCCTTGTGTGATCTCTTATCAATGTCCTTGATCCCATGTGATCCTGGGGCTGTGGAAGAGGCTCACATGTAGACAGGCACCCTTTAGCAAATACCCCACTCCAATCACAAGCCACCATCAATGCAAGTGCCAGGAGAGGCCAATGGAGCAAGGAATAAAATTCACAGTTTTGGTTCCACCTCTTACCCAAAAATGCAGAGTGACTTTGGAAATGGCATTTTTCTTCACTGAAACTTAAGTCCTAATTATGAAACATAGGGATAGTAAAAAAACCTCCCAGTATGTGAGAACACTTTGGGATCTGAGAAGTGAGGTTATCAGTGTGTTAAAGACATACTAGTGGTCACTACAGTCTGCACAATGAACAGCTCCTGAGCCTCACAATGAGCCACAGTTCATTGTCAGTGGATGAACACGAGCATAAAATAGATAAACAGGGTCTTTGCCAGGCCCCCGCAAATGAACATACTTCCTTTCCTGGGTCTTATAATACCCATTGGTCTGGACATCCATTTCAAACAGAATTTTGCCTCTAGAGTGCAGGCTTTGTTGGACTACTTGGTTTCTGTTTCTATGCTAGCGCCCAGCACTGGCACCATCCAGTCTTCTAGGCCTTGCTGGGAAGCAGCTTCCTTCAGTCTCAGATCCAGCAGTCAGGCTCATGCTTGATTATGTAGGGACAAATGACTGTTGTCTTGGATACTGCTTCCATTTCCATAGCATACGTTTGCCAACCTCATGGCACACTCAGGTATCACGTCCGTACACAGCATTCACTAGTTAACTGGCACATGATCTTTGGGCCCCTTGGTATATTTGGGAAGGTCTCCAAGCATCTGAAACTTCCATTTTGGCAATTACAGGCCTGAAGCTCTCAGATGGGAGGACCAGGCACCCAAAAGACCAAACACAATCTCTGAAAGTCTCAATCTGCTGCTAATGAGCCAGGATCATTTTAAGTTGTGTCTAGTTATGCAGACACAAAAGTTGTATGCATCGAATAATACTTCTTTATCTTTCTTTAATAATTACAATTTCACTTGTGACTAACTTGCAAATAATGACACCTATCATTAACTTTAGATTTTTATTATTCTGGAATTGTGCTTTTGTACAAATTACTTGTTAGTTGCTTTTTAAAGTATAGAATGTGTGAGCCATGTGACTGTTAATCTTGTGTATATTCTTCACTTCTGCAAGCAAAAGACAGAAATGCAATTATGTTAGATGCCAGTAATAAATAGCCTAGGCACAGTTTAGGGTTCATCAGTGTATAATGTAATTTCACATTTATTATACATAATACATATTTATTATATTATATACTGTATAATATTTATTATATAATAACAATGCATATGTGTTGATTAATTTTTTTTAACTTCATGTAACTGGAGTCACCTGGGAAAAGGAACCAAAACTGAGGAATTGAGGTCCTCAAACTGGCCTGTAGGCAAGTGTGTGGGGAATTTTCTTGATTAACAATTGATATGGGAGTAACCTGTCTACTGTGGGCAAAGCCACCTTGGGCAGGTAGCCTTAGCTTGTATAAGAAAACAGGCTGAACAAACCATGAGAGAAAGACAACAGGCAGTGTTGTTCACTCATGTCTTTCTATCAGTCCCAGTCCCAGTCCCAGGTTTGTGCCTTGAGTTCCTATCCTGACTTCCCTCCACGATGGGCATTTGTAATCTGAAATAAACTTTTTTCACCCCAAGTGGCATGCAAGAGAACCATACTTAGAGAATACTTTTTAAAGATGAATTCTGAAGGTCAAACTCCCCATGTTTGCATGGCAAAATCTTTACTGGCTACCCTATTTACATGCCCCCTTGATGTATATTATAACCTGACCATAACCAACTGGTATAAGCAAGGAGTGTGTCATTTACAGATAAGGAAATTGAGGTTTATTAAACCATGCAGTCAGTCCCATGTTGGATCTGTCTCTGCCCCTGAGGACAAAAAACAATGCCTGTGTGTTTTTCATCTCACCAGTAGCAGCCTGGTAAATGTGATCTACAGAAAAATAAATCTGTAAGTTTAGAAAGTGCCCAGTGGCCTTCAGAATGGACTCAGAAGTTCTACAGAAAGACATAGGAAGAGGAGTACAAGTTGGGAAAAGGAGGGGCTAACATACCCTCAATGCTTCTTTGTACCCCAGACAGCTTCATCAGTCATTACCTTTAATCCTGGAGAGTTCTATGGGAGGGATAAGTGTTTGACTAATAGAGCCCTACTAGAAAACATTACTGGTTTTATAGAATTCAAACTAGCACAAATCCAGTCTATCCTAATGCAGGTATACCTTGGAGATTCTCCTTGACTTGGTCCTGGGATGTACTTGTTGTCTCAAATACAGAATTTTTCTGCTCTACCCCATGAACACAGGGATAGGAACCAGTAACTCTAGTGCAGGGGAAACCTGGAGATCACCTAGTCTTCATGTATCAGTGACACTTCCCTGAAAATTGGACCAGGCTTCCATTTCAAGTTGTCACATTTACTACAGACTGCCTTTGTTCTCCAAAGGAAGGTATACTCTGGAAAGAAACTGAGAAACGATTAGTGGTAGTGATGGCACGGTAACACAAAAGCTGTAAATATATGCACCAGCAGGAGTGTTGTGCTGTGAGAAAGCTTCCAAGCATGGGAACAATCTCATGTGATTGGGACAATCTGGAAACACAATACAGACGGGGCGGTGACATTTGCTGAGGAAGGTCTCTGCATATAGGCAATAGGAAGAAAGCACTAAAACAGAAAGACTTGCAGGAGGTGAAGAAGGCAGTTGAGTGGGAAATGACAGTGGGAAATATATCTGTGAGTCACAAACCTTCTGTACCACCAGGACACTAAAGTTCTGAGAAGGACTCTGATGCAGCAGAAGGAAGTTCCCCTTATTCCAAGTAGTTCCTGCTGTGAATTTTCTTCTTTTCCCAGAAAAGGTCGTTATGGAGACTGAGAGATTTAGAGTCCCAGAAATGGCAGATTACAGCTTTCATGATCAAACTAAGGATGCCAAATGTGCTAATCCATATGGGCTGCCTGGATTAGAGCTGAGAAACAACAGGGCCAGCACTTCTGTCAGTCAGGGATTAGACTCAGAAGTGACAATTCCTAACTCACTAGACTCCTGTCATCAGAACTATCTCAGGCATCTACCTAATCCTTCCTGGTATTTTCAGCGCTGACTCTGCGCTACTTACTGGGTTTCTAGGGTGTTCTTTACAGGGTGCTTTGGAGAGATAAGGATACAATTGGGGAGAGGATAATGGAGGCCCAGACTGTTGACTATTTTGTTTTGTTTCGTTTGTTTCCTTTCCAAGAACTATGTCTCTGTCCCCTTTCTTTCCCAACTTGTCTTGGCAACAAGCACCATCAAAGTCTCTTCATGCAAGCTTCTCCTGGAACCAGCTCTCTGATCTGTAAAAATGTTTTACTCTTTTCTAAAGCAAAGAAAAGAATCAGGGAATGTTCTGGATTTAGACATAGAAAAAAGTTTTGTTCCAAAGGCAATAGTTTATTCTTAAACATGAATGGCTATGACCCCATAGCACCAATCAGGGTGCTTCAGGTAACATGTTCCATTGTGGAAGTTACTCAGACATTTTTCAGACTCAAAACAAGAGTTACAAATCACATGTACTGAACAAATGGATGGATGGGATGCAAGTGGGTAAGAAGCAAGGCAAGGAAAGCTCTGCAACACAGTTTGTGTGTGCTCTGATGACATCCTTATCTTCTGCACATGTCAAGCTTAGTAATATATTTCAAGCTTAATCTATAAGTCAAGATGGGGTGATGTCAGATACAGGGGTGGAGGATAAATGACTGCTGAAGAACTAAGGATAGCCTGAGGTCATTTTGGCTCTCACTGTGGTAATTTAAGTCTGCCATCATGAAGGTATAAGCAGCCAGTCTTCAGAATATGCTTTTAGAGAAAATCAATTAGCACTATTTATTACTTTGAGGATACAGTATCAATGCACACCCTTAAGCATTGTGGATTCCTCAGTGAAGGTAAGGCTGGTGAGCAGTCTTTCAGTAAGGAAAGGGTTTGTGACTGCTGTCCTGATGACAGATATTCAGACCAGTCAAGAATCTTCAGGGTGAAAATTCGTCTACCACCCAGCCTGAGAGAAGACATGGTTTCTCTTCTACTAACCAATGGTGATCTGACAGCTGATGCTATGTTGGTTGAAAGAGACACCTGACCTAATAAATGATGTTCAGTCCACTGAATTGTGTACAATGGCCTCCAGTGTGTGTGTGTGTGTGTGTGTGTGTGTGTGTGTGTGTGTGTGTGTGTGTGCTCATGCATATACAGTTGACAAATATATTCTTCTTGTAGCCCAGAGACAGTGAGTATGAAATAAGACAGGAGAGAACCCATAGGAAGATAACCCATTAAGAAAGCCCCATGCTTTCTCAGACTGAACTGATTGATACTTTCACCTTGAATATTGCTGGGAAGTTTTGAGGAAATGGGTTTGTGTGAGTCACTATGAAGAAGGATTCTTTTCTTTGGCCTTGCCTTTTACATCCACAGGGCCACTGCTTTTCTTCTGTTCGGTAAAGAGACCATGCATAGCCACCTTAAACCCTTTTCTTACCAGCTGTAAAATGCTATCTACTCAGAGCTGAATGTGATTTATTTTTTATTTGAATAAAAATTGAGATCACTCTTTGGTTGGTGGTTCAGTCTCTGTGGTCCAAGTTAGTTGGTGTTCTTGTGGAGTCCCTATTCTCTTAGGATCCCTCAATCTTTCCCCCAACTCTTCCACAAGACTCTTTGAGCTCCATCTAATGTTTAGCTGTGCTGTCTGAATGTTTTCATCAGCTGTTGGGTGGAGTCTCTCAGAGAACAGTTATACTAGGATCCTGTCTACAAGCATAGCAGAGTATTATTCATAGTATCAGGGATTGATTCTTGTCGGACCTAGGAACTACCCACATACATAGCAGAAATGCAGCTTGGTCTTCATGTTGGTCCCCCAACAACTGGAGTGGGGGCTGTCCCTGACCCTGTTGCTTGCCTGTGGATGCTGTTCTAACTGCCTTGTCTGGCCTCCATGGGAGAGGGAGTACCTAGTCCTGTAGTGATTTGATGTGACAGGGTGGGGTAATACCAAGAGGTTTCCACCTCTCAGAGGAGAAGGGAACAGGAAATGAAGATGAATCTCTGGGCAGGAACTGGGGAGAGAGGGAGGATATTGGTATGTAAAGTAAATAATAAATAAATAAATAAATAAATAAATAAATAAATAAATAAATAAATAAATAAATAAATCAGTCTAGAAATCTTTCTAGTTACAGATTTATCCTATGTTCTGTGCTGATTACCAGGAAAACCAAGTTCCTCTGCTGGATTTTTCCAATCCTAAATATATCATTTGTGGTTTTTTTTAAAATTGAGACCACAACTTGGGGGTGAGGGTAACTCAGTCTGTAAAGTATTTAAATTAAACGCATAGGACCTGAGTTCAATCCCCGGAATCCAGAATAAGAAATGATGGGTGGTGTGTACTTGCAATCCCAGCACCAGAGAGGCAGATTCCTAGAGATTGCTAGCCAGCCAGTCTAGGATAATTGTTTAATTTCACTGGCTCAGAAAAAGAAAGTGGAGTGTGGAAGGTGCTTGAAATGGCATCTGAGGTTTAACTCTAGCCTCCATGCCTGTGTGTATTCATGTGTGCATATATACAGAGACATGCCAAGATCTTTCAGGAGCTCATAAACTAGGTATGAAGAGTAACTCTAAAAGGAGAACTTAGAACATATGTAAGTAACAGCAGCAGTATCGGCAGAATAAAAACACTCCGAAAAGAATAATCTTCAATAAACGGATATGTTCTTGAACAAACGCTTGAATAAAGAAACAGACTTCTATGTCTTTGCAGGTGATACATCATATTCTCCAGCATCTCAGGCTTGTGTAAAGTACTGCTGAGCCCAGCTCATTGGAAAGGGGCCTCCTAGTCATAAGGGGGACAGACACAGCAAGAGACAGCTCTAAATGTGGTAGAAAGGGCTTTTAATTAGAGAAAAGCAGTCTTGGGTCAGAAGGTGACCTGAAGAAGAAAGGAGGTGGGGCTGGGCTGGGCTGAACCTTGGATGAATCAAGCCTGCTCGTAGGGTGGAGACATCCTGTCTAAAATACATATGAGAGCCATTAAATCCTCTATAAAAGGTCTTGTTCCTCTGACAAGTACTCTACACACTGCTTAACAGAAACTTGTCCCATCCTGCCCGGGCATTAGGTAAGTTCCCTCCAGAAGAACTTCTTGCTCATTTTCAATGTCTTGGCAAGCTGAGCTCATAAATCCAGGGCTGTCAGATCTGAGTTGTCAGGTCTTGGTGCTTGGCTGGAGGTAGGAAGGTACCCCTGAGAGCCTCAGGCAGGCTAAAGCCAGAGTGCTTGGGAAATGTTCTTCTGAAGCAACACAGCTTTCTCCTCTCAAATGGGTCTAGCCTGCAGTTCTTCTCACTAGATGACACCGGCAGCAGCAATGGAGCCGCTTACCACCCACACACCTTCTTGGATCAGCATAACTTTTCTTTTCCTTCCTAAGGTTCTGGAAGGTTTGTTTCTGCCAACCCAGACAATAAGCTCAAGCTGCCTTATGGAGGAAGGGGCTATGCACTTTCTTTCTTCCTTCCTTCCTTCCTTCCTTCCTTCCTTCCTTCCTTCCTTCCTTCCTTCCTTCTTTCCTTACTCCAGCCCTTCCTTCCTTCAAGTTGATATATAGGCAAGATGAATTCATAGATTGGTTCTAAGAAGCTGAATAATCACTAAAAAGACATTTGTTTTTCTTTTCACTATGTATAGGTCGTGACTAAAGACTGTCTTTTTTTTTTTAAACATAGGGAAGTATTTGAAGTTATATGCCCTGAGGCACACAGAGGAAAGAGTTATTGACTCCTGGATCAGTAGAAAAGTTGTTCCTGCACAGTCCCCCTGGAGTCTAGACTTTCTCAATCCTCTGACCACACTGACTTTCTTTTTCCTGAACCAGGCCTCTTTCCTTCCCTCACTACTTTCTTCTTTACCCATGCCATCCTCTCCCCACAATCGTCCTTTTCCTCTCCAAAGTCCCTTCCCTGGTTTTCTACAAGCTTCCGTCTCTTTGTCCTTGAACTTTATCACCTTTGAAATTTCTCCCCTTTAGAGAGACTTCTCTAAATCTTCTATTTAACACACATGTCTCTTATTCATTCAGTCACACCCATCTTCCCCTTCACCTACCTCCAAATTCCTGTGTAATGGAAATCCAAGTTCTCTTTTTCGGCTGGGTACTATCCATCACAGGTCACCATTGCTTTAGATATAATGGACTACTTGTCTCTTAAGGAAACTGACCTCTCTGACACTCTCAGGATTGAAGGCAGAGAGCATCTTGGACTCTCAGTTAAAAGGCCTCTTACCCCAGAATGGCACCCCTAACCCTATTCTCTCCAACATGTGCAGCTCACCTTCTTCTCCTTCCTGAATCCCTTCTCCAGGAAAGTTGAGAAGGTAGGGCTGGACCCTTGGAGGGTCTAATCACTGTGTGTACTTAATGTTTTCTAATGTTTCCAGTAAAACACTAACACCCTAGAGACAGGCAAAAAAAAAAAAAAAGAAAGAAAGAAAAGAGAAAAAAACTGTCCACAAGTATTACTAAAGAAATATAAATATCTACATTATGGTTAAAAGAAAATCGTACTTTCTTCACAAATCTATCTCCTCTCAGCCTTTCCCCCACCTATGGAAATAGTAGTGATAATAAGGACCATAGCTATGTTACACAGGAAAGTGCTTTGTTAGCAGTGCATGCCTATAGTTGTACACAAATTATATATGTGTATATGTACATAATGATAATGATGATGACACTTAATAGCTACCACTTAGCATAAGCCAGGCATCAGCTGGGTGCTTTTTATGAATTATCTCCTAAAGCCTTTATGATACCTCTCTGAAGTAAGTGCTAGTATCAGCTCCATTCACAGTGAAGAAACTGAGGCATGGACAAGCAAAGCAGGTAGGTGGTGGAACCTGGCATTAAATATTGACTCAGAAATTTCCATGGTCTGAGTGATTCTCCTTCCCATCATAAAGTACATTTTGAGGAGAAGACCAAGGAAGGTGGAGAAACCCAAACACAGATGAAGACACAATGAAAGGACCGGGCCTTGGAATACTGTGTGGAAACATCAGGGGCTGACTATGGTGCCCATAAAAAGCATTTTCATATTTTCCAGCATAGCTTCAAAGATGCCTCAGTTGCTGCGAAACATCCATGGGATCATCGAAGCCTTCGGGTGCTATGCCAGGTCAGAGGGTGGCTGCAAAGTCCTCACGAAGCAGGAGCTGAAGAGGCTTCTGGAATATGAGTTTGCCGACGTCATAGTGGTATGATATGTGGGGTGGAAGGGAAAGGCATGATAAGGATAGCTAAGGCGTGCTTCCCTGCATGGGCTTGCACCTGAGGAATGTAAAAAGCAAGTAGCCAAATTCAAGCATCCTGCCTCTGTTAGTTGTACCAGCAGACATGAAAAAACATGGAGGACAAAGGTCACAATAGGTGACACATTGAGATTATTACAGAAAGGACAGATTCTTGGATCTGATCATCTGCCTTAATTCGTGTTAACTGCAAGACAAAGTAAAAAGACTTTCGGGGACAGTTCAGGCAAGAACAGATTCTTCAAATGGCCCAAAAGGGAAAGTAGTTGCTGGCATACTAGGTGCATGCATGCTTAGCACAGTCTGCTGTCCTGCTGGGACTCCCCATCATGGGAACATTTTTGGAATATCATGGGGTATGTTCCTGGTATACTCCCTGTAAAGTTGGTGCCAGAGACAGTGCCAAGAGCAGTCAAAAGAAGGAGCCAGAAGCCCAGACAGTTACATAATGATCACATGCGTTCTTTCAACACATCTTTACCTGTCAATCATTTTGTGGATCTGAAATCAAGGATCTATATAACAAAAGGTGTTAGCTACCCTCGAGTAAGAGAGATGCTACAACAAAGGACACAAGTCATGAACCATCCCGGTGATGGAGCCAGGATGTTGAGTGCAATTGATGTGACCATATTCTACTTAGAAGAACAGTGCTGACCTGGCCTCATCTCTCCCCCAGAAGCCCCATGATCCTGCAACTGTGGATGAAGTTCTGCGCCTGTTGGATGAAGATAACACAGGAACTGTAGAATTCAAGGAATTCTTGGTCTTGGTGTTTAAAGTTGCCCGTGCCTGCTTTAAGACACTGAATGAGAGTCCTAAGGGTGCTTGCATGTCTGACACGTCTGAAAGCTGCCATGCTGGATCTTCCAAAGAGCCGGAGCAAGGACAGAGGGGTGGTGCTGAAGTGGCAAAGGATGGAGCAGCACAGCACTGTGAAAACAGCAGCTGTGGACAGAGAGATCAGGCTTCTAGAGGACAGGACAGGGTGGGGACACATACCCAGAATCAGGACAACTACCCTACATGGGTCAGCAGTCATGACAGGCAGGCTGAGTCTCAGACACAGGAGATGATAAGCCAGCAAACACAAGTGACAGGACCAGTGGAACAGACCCCAAAAATAGAAGACAAGAGTTGCATCAGACAGAAGAGATCAGAGAGACAACCACAGATCAGCCAACAGACAGATGAGATCACAACTGAATCCACAACTCAGACCCAAGCAGGCACCGTCTACACACAGGGATCTACCTGTGATCAGAACAGAGGAACAAACAGCCTTACCCAAGACAGAAGTCAGACAGACCAAGCTTCTACACAACACTACCAGACACGGGCAGGGTCTCATACTCAGATACACAACCAGACGGTAGAACAGGGCTGGGGACAGCAGACAGGAAAAAACAACATCCAAATACAGGGATCTAGCTATGACCAGAGCAGAGAGACTGAGATTCGTGGCCAAGATAGGAACCAGGCAAGCCAGACTGCTAAAGAACACCACCAGGCACAGGCAGAGTCATATACTCAGGCGTACACTCAGACAATGGAACAAGGCAGGAGCCAGCAGGAAGAAAATGGCAGTATCCAGACTCATGCTTCCATCTGTGGCCAAAACAGAGGAACCGAGATCCATGGGCAAGAAAGCAATCAGGTAGAACAGGTGGGAACAGGACACTGCCAGACACAGGCAGGATCAGATACCCAGACTTCGGAACATAATGGGAGCCAGTCTGCACGACAAGTAGTGGCTCAAGAAAAGGGACAAACCCAGACACAGTCATGCACAGGGCAAAGCTGGACACCAGTGAGCAACTATGAGACAGGAGAGCCAGTGCTAGGACAGGTCCAGACTGAGATAGACACTGTTAAAGAAAGACAACCGTGGAACAGCAATCACCCAAGTCTGGCAGGAAGGCAGGGAGAAAGAGTCCCCACAGTGGTTAGAGATGAGTGGGTCAATGACCACACAAGAGAAATAGTGATCCGAAGCCAGGATCCAGGCAGCCTGCACTCTGGTGCTCCTTCAGCTCAGGGCCAGGATACAGCACAGATGGAGAAGAAAGGAATCACAGCCAAGGGATTATATTCGTACCTGAAGACAGAGCAGCCATGACTTCTCTTGACTCCAGTGCCTATACCAAAAGACAGCTGCAGTGAGGTTGGCCTGCCTTGCCCTGTGCTGCCCTGTCACAGCACTTTACTGGACAGCTATGATTCTTCTCATTTGGTTCTTTTTCAGCAATCATTTCTACATGGTGATTTCTTGTCTAAACTTACCTCTCTTGCCTGATGCTCTCAGAAACTCACCTCTCTTATCTGCTACTCTCAGGAACAGGAAGCCATGGAGGAGGTCATCTCATTGCACTGAATTTCTTCCAACTTTCAGGGGGTTTCAAAGCTGTTTTATCTCTGCTATCGGTCCATTGCATCAATAAAGGCTTAGCAGCTGGTTTCAATGTGTTATTCAATAGTTTCTACTGATGTGACAAACTGAGAGCTGTAGAGTTCTGATGTTGAACTGAACATAGCCTCATCTCTCAAGGAAGACTGAGTTAGGATGAGCTAAATAGAGGAGAGAGCACACTGTATACTTGGCAGAGATGGGTCAGGGATGTCTTCTTCCATAAAGATGCTTATTTGTAGTAGCCCTCAAAGGACAACTAAGAGAAACAGAGATATAATTACTATTGTTCAGTTCCTCTAATTCTAGAATGTTAAGACTCTATTCCTAAGTCAGGTCACAGAGGACAGGTTACTATTAAATGGAGGAAGACCCTGTGGGGCTGTGCTGGGAAGGGAAGAGGGAATGCATTCCCCGGAACTTAGTCATGAGTGAGAAGCCTTGATCTTCCCCTCCCACTTTGTGCAAACACTTACCCTCCACGTTGCCCCACTTGCTGAGTATCAACAAGCTGTACAGGAGAAATGCTCAACTATTCTTTACTTTAAAAAATCATCAGGGAAGTAAGAGGGTTTTTGTTTTGTTTTCATTGATATGTGTGTATGTGCCTTGGTCAATGCATGTGCACCACACATGTACAGGAGCCTGTAGAAGCTAGAAATAGGCATTAGATATCCCCAATTCTGGGGTTACAGATAGTTGTGAGCTACTATGGTGGTGCTGCAAATGGAACCTGCACTTCTGCAAGAACAGTCAGTGCTCTTGACTACTGAGCCAGGAAGGTACCACCAGTTTTAAATATGCCTCTTTATA